>NC_089277.1:40336720-40516720 GCF_963678975.1 Dysidea avara | reverse complement strand
TGACATAGGAACATAGGAGCCGGTACAGGCTATGCATACACCAACACCAGTTATTGTGGCACCATGCTAGCTATCCACCTTGAGAATAACCACCTCATGCAGTTGCACATAAGGTCACTAGCAGGAGCACATATGAACGCTGTAAGCAGTGCCGATGAGCTCCTGCTAGTATTTGGTTAATACTTCAAAAGAGCGTTTAGTATTTTACTTTTTAAAATTATTTTATCATCATTTTTTCTATAACTAACAAACTATACCTCAAGCTGACTCATCAATGTCCTGTATTAGCATGATTCCCAACGTCAAACTCGAAGGGTGATCACTACATAATGATTAATTAATTAATGGGGCGCCTCCCAATCCAAAGCGCAGGAGTTTAATTGTTGTGGGCGGTTTTTCGAACCGCTTAATTAGGTGCCGCGAGTTACACGTAACAGAAAAAATGTTTTCTGCAATGTACAATGCCAACATTAAGTCGCAACCAGCCAATAGCACAGCGAATAGCCATGTTAAAATTAGAGGGAGGCAGGGCACGTAACCCGCGTAATATAGTTTTAGGACGCCAAAAGGTTGAAGTTGCTTGTTTATACTCTCTGCTGCTCGCTATAGCCGTGCAAGTTTCACGACAGATTGTACGTAGTACTAGTACCTTCAAAGCTTAACCAGCGCCAGTTGTACAAGACTCTGATAGCTACGTAGGCGTGGACAAGAAGCCATTGACATTTGTGGTAAGCGATATTGTAGCCACACACACCTGCAACGATTAGCTCCCATTAGCTTTTCATTTGCTCAGTTTCACCGGTAATAGGAATAGGCTAATCTAGCCGCTGGCTGTAACTGTAAAAAGCACAATTTTTAATGACAAGCAATTGCAAGAAAATTAACGGTAGCTATTTAAAAAATAATAATGCTGCAAAAATTGTATCTCCAGTGTTCGCAACAGTAACAGTCTGGCTTCTGTAACAGTCTGGCTTCTTCAGACAACCAGGCTATAGGGAGGACTGAATGGCACAATTGATTTTTGAATCATACAGTTTACTTACGTATCATGAAATGTGTAATGCAGACAGATGTTGCTGGTGTGTTGCTATACACTGGCTTCTAAGGTGGTACAATAGCTGCACATATGTCCACAATGTGCTGAGCGTATCCGTCAGCGGGACTCATCCCAGTGCAAATATGGTATAGACCTGTGAACAAATAAAACAGCAGCTTTATAATTTGCTACACTTATAGTAAGTAAATGAGCATCAAAATGTTTACTATGGTAAAATAAGATATTACGTGATGAGCTTAAAAGGAGAATTTGTGCATTATTTAAACATACAGGGTGATCACATGATGAATGTAACGGAAATGTATTAACACTAACTTCAGTTAAAATGCCCTAATATCTAATGTCAACAGTATTGTTTAGCTTTTTTACAACAGTATGGCTTCTTCAAACAACCAGGCTAGGGAGAATCTGATAGTACAATTCATTTTTAAAGTAATACAGTTTTGTTTGCTTACGTGTCAATGTATAGTATATAGGCAGACATTGTCGGTCTGCTGCTGATTTTATTTCATGGATCCTTCACTGCAGTCTCATTCGTGGAACATTTCCCCCCTACTAGTATAGGATTGCGCTGGTATATCTCATGACAAGAAGCAGCAGGATTGGTTTGAAGAGTTTTCTCCTCACTACATAAGCAGTAGCAAAGAACATCAGGATATGCTCAGCATAGCCCCATGTATTGTGGACTCATGGCGCAGTATCGTGCACATTCTTAACGGTTAAGTTGCATGGGACTTTGCTGAGAGTATATCTCTGCAAAATATGGTACAGGCCAGCAAACAAATAAAATAACAGCTCTATAATTTGCTCCAGTAACACCAGACAATAAAATGTTTACTAAAGCCACTTCCACTAGCTAAATCTTTTGTGTCTTGGGACAAACTCAGGGTTAGTAGGTTGGCAGGAATAAGCTACGTAGGTGCCTTCTAACAAGTGGCAAAGCAATCATAATGTAGCTTGGCTATCATTTGACATAAAAATCACTATTTAGCCAACAAAATAATATGGTGAAATATGAGTGTTCCTTACTTTGTGATGAGCTTAGACGCTAACATAGAATTTGTGGCGTTATTTAAATTTACAAGGTGATCAGATGATGAGCTGTTGAGATATAATCCAGCATTTATTAGGTCTGTACCTTGGGCCCGACTAACCTAATGGTTTTTCAATACAAAAGTTTTTTTTTAATGTTCAACATATGGTTTGCTATGTACTCAACTCACATTTCCATAGGTCTGCTCAAGTGGACATGACCTCACCAGCCAATGCTTCAGAGCCGCAGCAGTATACACAAACTGTAAGAAAAAAACACATTTATGACGTACTTCACCTTCATTCTTGTAGACTATTGGTAACAAGAGGCAATCAAGTCTATTGAACTATTTTTCAGGTCTGCATTAAAACTATTGTTGAATGTATTACATTTAACAGTTAATTTGTAGAATCAAAATTAAAGCCAACCATACAAACAACAGGTGTGTTATTGTGTGACATTTTTTTGGGTGTATACTTTGTCTTTTTGATTCTATCAGAAACTTCAAATTCCAACAACAATGTTATGTGCAAATGCACACCACCAGTAGTTACTACAGTGAGTGAGCGGAGCAAGCCAGTTTCAGCTGTGCAACCAACCATCAGAGGTATATTCCGAATGAAAGTTGAACTCACCAGTATTGTACAATTTATACATACAGCCTCAAGCTCACTAGGCAACACAGATACCAACAAATCTACTGAAACCTTAGGTACTAACACTTGCAATATCACAGGAAATTCATAGAAAATTTTATTCTTAGATAACTGTACCAATGAAGGATTTCAGGACAATAGTACCACACCCCATCCACTGGCAACTACCAAAGAGAAATATTTATGGGGGCTATTGAAAGGGAAACAGTACTCACGCCAGAATGTCATCGTCGAGGAAGTATCAGGCAGAGGAAGATCTGCCTTTGCTGCAAAGACCTTCAAGGCTGGGGACTTTGTGTGCGAGTATGGGGGTGTGGTACGTAAGAAACATGGAGAGGATTGGGGGGACCAACGCAATGCCTCCCTAGATATTGGGTGCTACTGCTTAGATGCAACATATGACAATGTTACATATGTTTTTGATGCAGCAGCATCTATCAATGATCCAGGGAGGTACATTAACCATGCAAGAAGAAACTATAACCTAGTCAAAATGTCACCAGTTCTTATTGGAGAGCCTCCACGTGCTGAACTAAAAATTGGGTTTGTAGCCAAGAAAGACATTTCCTATGGAGAGGAATTATTCTTTGATTATGGCTTGAAAAGCCATCCAGATTTTGAATGGATTGGCACAGATGCAGCAAAAATAGCTACAACACTTCAAAAGGTATATTCAACAAGAGCAAGGTAATGCTGCTGCTGCTGCTACCTGTTTGTGCACTGCTAATTGTGTAGATCACAATCTCCAGCGAAAAAGAAGAAGAAACGACCACCGCCAAATCGAACCATTATGAGCTGCCGTGTGCCAGGCTGTACCACCAGAAACGTTTCAAAGTTGGCGGACCATCTTATGAAGCTACACAGTAGTTTAACCACCGAGGAGAGACACCATTATTTAAAACTGGGAAGACAGCACGGACACCGTGTAAGTAGTTACTTTTCAATTATGTAACTATTTCAAGTAATTATTATTTTTGTACCAGCCTCCAGGTGTCAAAATTCAACAGGCAATTCGAAGGGTATTACAATACATCAATTTTATACAGTATTTATTACATTTACCATAACATATAGGCTAGGACACCAATGATGCCAGGTACCCTTACCCAAACAACATTACCTAGCATATGCAGCAGCAACATGGTAAACTAAATGTTTATATATACATGTCAAGTTACTTACATGATGACCATAGCCTGCTGGATCAATGACTATGGCTGTTCAAGCATCACCACCTCAACTTCTTCAATCTAACAACACAGTAAGTTGGAATTTATATTAGTATTTTACTTACGTAAATAGACACAGAGTGCCAGTTTCTCAACTGTTCCTAAAGTTCCTCAACCTAACAACACGGTACGTAAGTTAGAATTTTTATTAGTATTTGACTTACAACTTACATAAATAGACACAACTGGTTGTACAGTGTGCCGGAGTCTCCACTGTTCCTCAAGTTCCTCGACCTAACAACATGGTACGTAAGTTAGCATTTTTATTTATTTGACTTACAACTTATGTAAATAGACTCAAATTGTTAAACAGACTACCGGCTTGTCCACTGCTCCTCAAGTTCCTCAATCCAACAGCGTGGTAGGTTAGACATCCTTTAGAGCTTGTATACCTGTAATTATTGTTGTACTGTAGGGTATCATCGAATCAATGGCTACAGCTGCTCCAGTACCTGCATTCCAAAGGTCTATGGAAAGTAACAGCATGGTAAGGCTGAACTCTACAGCTGTATAACACTAATTGATTGATGATGCTCACAGGATCAACCAGCCACCCCTTGCACGATGACTGCTACTCATAGTAAATCATCCAATGATTACAACCTGGTAAGATTAAGTACATTTTGTGATTGCATAGTTTTATACACCGTCATCCACAACAGCCTAAAGAATTTGACTATGAAGGCTTCCAAACATATTTAAAGGTGTCATACAGCAAAAATCCAACTACTGCAAAATCCATAGCAAGGGATGTCAACTTGTACCTCGGCAGAGCAGAAGGAAGCAATTGCGATATTTTGAAGCTTCTAAACATAACAGAGCTTGAAAGGTTTATGGAAATAATGAAGGACCCGAAGCAACTGAAATTCAAGCCAAGCACACGGAAAGAGAAGCTGAACAGAATTAAATTAGCAATAAAATTTGCTAAACGCAGTATTGATGATGCACAGCTGTACTACAAGGCAAACAGGGTCATCGATTCCATCGAGGAATGGGTTCATGGGCTCAACAAAGATGTGAGTCTACAGAAACAAGAACGTGGCCTAGTAGTGAGAGAGATTTTACCACATCTGCAAGACCCGAACGAATTTTTGAATGACCAGGAGGTATAAATATATGCCGACTCTCCGATTGTTATTAAATTGTGATATACATATGTAGGTAAAGGCTAAGCTAAGCAAGGCATTTGAGAATGCTTCCAGTGGACATTGTAACAAAGAAGAAATCGATACAATAACTGCATATGCAGCAGCAGCCACCATTTATGGAAATGGGCAGAGGTCAGGAGCTATTTCAAACCTCACCGTCGCAGAATTTGAAATGCGCGAGGAGAGCTATAGTGAAGAATCAGGAGATATGGTGGTTATTCCATGTGTACACCATAAGACAGGGTCACAGGGGCTGGCTTATCTAGTGATTAGTGAGGAAGTTGATGACATGATACAATACTACCATGACAACATACGGCAGATGATTACTCCTGCAGCCAATTGTGAACATTACCTCTTCTTGACTCGAAGTGGTGAACAATATGATCAGGTGTATCGACGAATCAAAAACACATTAGGGACAAAGTCTATGACTCCACCTCAGCCTGGTTTATACAGAGTGCTGATTTCCAGTGAGGCTAGACGTCACCTAGATGAAATGAAGAGACGCAAGACAGTAAAACACCTCAGTCACAGTGCACAGACAAGTGAGACATACTATGAATATATGAACAATGTTGATGCCACAGAGGCACACGCAAACATCCGCACTCTATCTGCACTGCGACGGTGGAAGCAGCATGAGGCAAAGCTTTTGACATCTAGATGGCCTCTATCTGGTGACCCTCCAGCTATTAAAGATATAAGAAATTTCATTAAAGAAAATCATATCACAAGAACATCAAAAGAGATTTTAGCCAAATGGCAACAGCTTCATAATAGTGAATATATTTAATGTGAATGTACCTGTGCATTGTACAGTACGTGGTAACTTATTATTGCGACAGTTTCAAACTTACACAATATTATATCCACATGAAGTGCATGATACCTCATTGCATGACAGCGTGTGCCTGGTGTATCAGAATTCTGTCATGAGTTAATTCAGGAAGCGATTAACTGGGAGGGGGGTCCATGAAACCCTTTTACCCCACCCCTGCCTTGTTGATGGTGTTCACAGGGTTGACCAGTCTCCAATTTCTCCAATGTTGAACAGCAAATGATGAAATGTCAACATATAAAGAGGGTAAAGGGTGAAGTTTCTATAGATTTTTCAATACGTCCAGTGTCCAAAGGGTGGTCCACAATCGTCTTCCAGTCAATATAACCTGGCTATCTAAAACGGTCACAAATGGTCACAGGGACCAGTGACTAAAACTGACATCTACGTTTATTTCCAATACAGAGGTAGGGTACAAAATCAATGCCCTCTTCAATGCAGTATGGAGAAGTTGTAGAAGTACTTAGCAGTAAAAAAAGGACACCTGTATGGGATGAAAAATGTTGACATATAAAGGCAGCATCAAGACAAAAATCACAGACAGAAGCTTAAGGCACATATATAGATAGACCTCAAGCTCAATGTACTAAGTCTATATATGCTGAATTTAAAATGATTTGTATTTTACATTATGTAGCACATAACTTGCATATTGTGTACATTAAGAAAACTAAACTGGCGTACGTACGCAGTAAACCGCCTCTTAGGGTGATAGATCGCCACACATGTATGCTACAATGATAATACAGCAAGCTGCTAATATTAAAAGCGTGCTTGATGCTATTTACGTACTCACTTGTCCTTCCAACCGTCTTCCAGTCAACTTCATCTTCCAGTCAATATATAACCTGGCTATCTAAAACGGTCACAAATGGTCACAGGGACCAGTGACTAAAACTGACATCTACGTTCATTTCCAATACGGAGGTAGGGTACAAAATCAATGCCCTCTTCACTGCAGTATGGAGAGGTTGTAGAAGTACTTAGCAGTAAAAAAAGGACACCTGTATGGGATGAAAAATGTTGACATATAAAGGCAGCATCAAGACAAAAATCACAGACAGAAGCTTAAGGCACATATATAGATAGACCTCAAGCTCAATGTACTAAGTCTATATATGCTGAATTTAAAATAATTATTAAGCCTACGGTTTGTATTTTACATTATGTAGCACATAACTTGCATATTGTGTACATTAAGAAAACTAAACTGGCGTACGTACGCAGTAAACCGCCTCTTAGGGTGATAGATCGCCACACATGTATGCCACATAATACAGCAAGCAGCTAATATTAAAAGCGTGCTTGATGTTATTTACGTACTCACTTGTCCTTCCAACCGTAGAAGCCCACTATCAATTTGAAGGGTAGTGTTACATGTGTATGGTTATCTGACTTACATGTACAGCGCAGAGTCCCTACTTCATTACTACTACTGCTGCTCCAGCATACGCATATATACCAAGGGTTCAGGGAAGTAATAGCATGGTAAATTAGAACTCTATAACATTTAAAGCATACCTTTTCAGGGGCAGATCCAGACATTTTAAAAGGGGGTTCCACACTGGAATTGCAACTTCAGCCTAATTGTAAGTGTAAGACCAGAAAAAATGGTCATCACCTGCTGACAATAGTTGCCTGCTATGTTGCTCCTCTTAAGAATACTGTGACTGCTCTATTAGAGTGTCTCGAGTAAGAGAGGCTCTTTTAAAAGGGGGATGGGGTTCCATGACACCCTTTAACCCCCCCTCACCCCTGGATCAGCCCCTCCTTATTGATGATGTTCACAGGGTTGACCAGCGTCCAATCCAATCTGTCCAATGTTGAATAGCAAAGGATGTCAGTTTGTACCTCAGTAGAGCTGTTTAAATTTTTCTGTGGATTTTTCAATACATCTAGTGTGCAAAGGGTGGTTCACAATCGTCTTCCAGTCAATATATAACCTGGCTATCTAAAACGGTCACAAATGGTCACAGGGACCAGTGACTAAAACTGACATCTATGTTCATTTCCAATACAGAGGTATATAGGGTACAAAATCAATGCACTCTTCACTGCAGTACGGAGAGTTTGTAGAAGTACCTAGCAGTAAAAAGAGGACACCTGTATGGGATGAAAATGTCAACATATAAAGGTGGCATCAAGACAAAAATCACAGACAGAAGCTTAAGGCACATATATAGATAGACCTCAAGCTCAATGTACTAAGTCTATATATGTTGAATTTAAAATAATTATTAAGCCTATGGTTTGTATTTTAAATTATGTAGCACATAACTTGCATATTGTGTACATTAAGAAAACTAAACTGGGGTACGTACGCAGTAAACCGCCTCTTAGGGTGATAGATCGCCACACATGTATGCTACAATAATAATACAGCAAGCTGCTAATAGTAAAAGCGTGCTTGATGCTATTTACGTACTCACTTGTCCTTCCAACCGTAGAGGCCCACTATCATTTTGAATGTAAGCAGCTGGGGCTACACGTGGCTGCCGTTTTATGTTTTTACATGGCACGTGATTCTAACCGGCTGATAATTTTACGTTGCTTTAATTTTAACGGTTAAACATACGTGAAATTTCCAACCGACTAGCTATACCTAAGGGTGCTTTGCTAAGAGCTGTGCTCAACTATGGTCAAATCTAAAACCTGTACTGGCACCAGCAGGCTACCACACGCAGTGACGTCAAATATAATGACGTAATTAGTAACCAAGAGCATGCGTGACGCGCATATGTTGACATGATTCCAGCAACATAAACCACGTCTAGTACAGGTAGAAATAGTGATGTTCTCGCTTCGTATGTGCATCCTAGAATTGGGTTATTGTTTCCTAAAACTACTCATTTTAGCCAGCTTTGTGTAATATACTGTGAATCTATTCAGGCATTTAACAAGCCTGACAATTGCCTACATAAAACAGGATATTGCAAGAGAAAATACTTTTTTTATGCATCATTGGGAATTCATATAAGACTAAAAGCTTTAATTTGTACTTTAGTGACTCTACTGATGAATTTTACTCTAAATAATGATGTCCACAAAGATATGGCTGATTCAGAACCAGACTTTTCTTCTAAAAGGTGTGACAAGCAGCCAAGCAAGTGTGAAACAGGCCAGCAAAAATTGGTATGATTGCTATATAGCTGTGTAATGTTCAACGTATGTAACTACATTTGATAGTTATACCACATGTTTAATTCTATACAGGTTAGCTCACATCTGCCAAGCAGTAACAGTTTTCTCTTAGTAAGCACATCAATTGTTACAATAAACATCTATCATTATTATTCCACATATATTCAGGAAACAAACAGAGTTCTCTCAGAACTCCAGCCACCGCTGTCTGATGACTTTAATTTCAAAGGTTTTATGGCATACATTTTGACCACAGCTGGAGTAAGTAGGAATAAGGCAACTGCAAATTCTATTGTGTTGGATCTGATCCGCTTTTATGAAGTAACAACACAATCATCCAAGGACTGCTTTGGCAAGATAGACACACTACTAACCAGATCCAACCTGGAGGCATTCCTAGAGTACATCAGAGAAGAAAAATATTATAAACCAGCAGCAATTACTGAACAAATATGGAGACTACAATTTGCTATTAAATACATCATGGATCTAACTAACAGAAAAGACTACTACACTAGAGGAAGCCATTTGCTGAAACTGTTAACAGATCAGAATCTTTCACTGTCACATAAAGCCAGCAAACGGCAAAGTAGAAGCATTGAAAAATGGTCATGTGTTGAAAGTGAAAAAGTGAGGGAGTAATGTGTGTGATATTATGTTAAATTTCTGGTCACACGTAATATATTTTATATAATACATATGCAGTATACACATCATACAGTATGTCACATGCATATAGATATGTGCATTTAGTCAGTGATATTATACATTATGATGGTAATGTAGGTTAATGGACCAAAAGGAGATATATCCATGGCAGAGACGCATAAAATATTACCACCTTTATGCAGCTCAAGTGATACTTCTACATCATCCAATGCACAAAGTAGCCAAGAAAAAAGAATAGTACAATATTCGGTATAGTATTAAGTGTTTCTCTGGCCAATTGTAATATTCTCACCTGCACAGGATGCTTTAGCTGCAATACAATCCATATATGATGACTCAAATGAAAGTGATGCCAGCACAGATGATGCTAATAACATTAGTCCTGTGATCACAAGCACAAGCACCGAGAGCATTATGTCAGATACAGTAAGAATAGTCATCGTATTTAGATGTGTACTCTTTGTGACTGTATCATGTAGGCAAGCACTGGGACACAAACAAGCATATGGTCAAGTGATGACAGCACTTCCATTTGCAGTGATGAATCAAACAGTGATGACAATCATCAATTTACTTCTGATGCAGGTGGTGATATTTCCATCATTGACAATGATATAGGAAGCAAAGGTCCATCAAACTTTGACTTAATACATGGAGTGAAAGACTGCAATGTGCAGCTTCAAAATTATAAATTCAATTTTACTGGCTTTGCAAGATATTTAGAGGGTATTGCAGGAGGAAACAGAAATAAAGACGCTTCAAAAGCTATTGTCCGTGATGTCCAAATGTTTTTTCAGGCAACACCAGCCACATCTAACAGTGACATTGATCGATTATTCAATAAATCAAATCTTGAAATGTTTTTTCAAAAACTCTTATCTGACAGGGAGTACAAACCCACCACTTTATCAGAGAAAATACGACGCATGAAGCTGGCAATAAAGTATGTGATCCATGCTGAGGATTCCATGATGACAAATAAAGAGCTATTTATTAAAGGAAGTAGATTGCTAGAGTTATTGACACAGTGGTGCCTTTCTCTGTCCAAAGCAATTGCATTACAGCGACAACAGCATTCTCTCACAATCACTGAACAATTACCGTTAGTGTTGGATCCACAGGAATTCTTAGAAAATAGAAAGGTATGGAGTAAAACAGTGATCATGGTTACAACTGATCAAATCATTTTTATACTTCTACAGGTTCAACATAACGTGCAAGAAGCAAGAACAGTATTGGGTGAAGGATTTGATAAACCAGCTGCTAAAATTCTGACTGCATATGCTGCTGCATGCGTAGTCTATGGAAATGGACAAAGGTCTGGAGTTGTTACAAATTTGAGGATTGTAGAATTCAACCAACGCCAACCATGTGATCATGACACTGATAAAGTGGTGATAAATTGCCTGCACCATAAGACTGGACCTCAGGGGATTGCACATCTAGTAGTGACTCGTGATATTGAACAGTTGTTGGTTGACTATTACAACAAAGTTCGGCGGAAGATAAGGACATTTAACTTTTCTAATTCAAACAGATTTTTCCTAACAACCAATGGCTCTCTTTATACACAAGTGTATCGTAGAATTAAGGAGGCTCTATCTGTAGGACGTTTAAAACCTCCCAGGCCAAAAGACTACAGAATTTTGGTAGCCACAGATGCTGCAAGGGAGCTGAATGATGCAGATTTAAGAAGAGTAGCAAAACACCTTTGCCACAGTACAGAAACAAGTAGGCGATATTACCAGTTTAGCAACACAAATGATTCATTGCTGGCTCATCAAGCTCTACAAAATCTTTCTGAAAGACGAAAATGGTCTACACAACACATCACAGCATTGCTTAAAGAGTGGCCACTAAGCAATAGTCCACCAGGTTTAATGGTGTGTAGAGAGATTGCCAAGAACTATAAAATGAATCGAACTGGAAAGGATGTTCTGGACAAATGGAGACAATTGCAAAAATCTCTTTAGCAATTCCACATTCATGTTCACAGCAATCATTGTATGTAATATTGTGTGCTGAAACTATTATAATTGGAGAGCTGTTTGCAGTAGTACAATTGTTTAAGTTGGGCTAATTATACTGTCTGCAAGTTTCCACTCTATACATGAGATGTCCATTGTCCTGTACTAAAACAAACAAACAAACAAACAAAAAAATGTATAAAACGCTGGGCATGTATGGTTAATTTATCAATCTAGAAAGCTAAATGTATAGTATAGATTGTGAGAGCCCTTCAATACAATACATATGTCATGGTGATCATGCACATTCCAACACAATAACTTTTTAAGAGTTCAGCTTGAATATTCTTAAAAGCTCATGCAATACCCTAATACAACATACACCTATCATTAGCATATAGCTAGGTGATTCAAATGTAATATTTATTTTTAATGGATATAAGTGTAATGTATGTTACAGAAGTGTCCAGAAGTGTATTTGGTCTTAACTTGCACCACAAAGCCAATTAAAAGCTTACTAAGTGATAACAATTTAATTGTCATAGTAGATTGGTATAAAAACTATGAGTCAAGGAAGTTTGAAAAAATATGTGCCCACATACCCTGTTTTTACAGGCCCAGTCACATACAGTGAATGCAATACTTTGGCATGTAGAATCCACTTCACCCTTAAAGATTATTAATGACATGCAATTGATTTACTAATGGCATCTACTATCATGACATGTAGCTAGGATGTCACAGAAATTGTTAGATCAGTACATAAAATTGACTCACAATAGACAGTAAAAAGTAGCTATGGTTACATGCAAGACAATGGTTAGCACATTTAATGAGTGCAAACCTATGCTTAATATATATATATATATATATATATATATATATATATAATGATCAGTCTGATAAGTAATTTCAGAAATGTAGCAAAAAAAATTGATTGTATCTAAGTTGACTCACAATAGATATTGAGATGTAGCCTATATGCAAGGACACACTATTAAAAGCTAATGGTCGCAACTGGCTAAGTATCCTTGGAATGGTCAAAAATGGTCGCAAATACTTTCTAAATGGTCGCAATGGTCACCTGTAACGTATTTAATGGTCGCAAATGGTTTGATTTTTTTTTAAATGGTCGCATGTCCGGGGCCCTAACCCTAACCCTAACCCTAACCCTAAGTATAATGGCCACTAAAGAGAAGCCCACTGAAGAACAGACTAAATCACAGATCACAGAAGAACACCCCCCAGAAGTTAAGATGCCACAAGAACAGAAAGAACAACCCCCAGAGAGACAGATTGACAGAAGCAAAAGAGATAGATCAAATTCAGTAGAATGTCTAGAAGATGAAATAAGTAAGAAGGCCAAACTAGCAACCAGGACAGATGATAGCCACACCCCTAACAATAACCCTATTCCTCCGGCAGTCATCCCTGAAAGCTCAGCCAGTGAATCAACTAACCATCCAGAAATTGAAACGATGCCTTTTGACAAACTACTTGAAACCTATCGAATCAACCAGAGCAAGCTGTTCAAGATTAACCACCACCTCCAATTTTTGAGAGAATCTTTGAAGAAGTACACCATACCCAAGGGATTGCAAATCAACAAGGAATACCAAGTAATAGATGAAACTGAAGACTTTAGAAAAGCAATACGAAACATACTTATGAACGCAGAGATTGACACCACCACAGCCATTATCGAACACTACGAAGATCTAGAAGTTATTATCAAACACAACACGGAAGCCCTCATGAAAAGAATAAAAGAATTAACACCTACTATCCAAAATGCAGAAAAGAGAATAGAATCTATTGACCAACCAATCGAAACCATGCACGAGAAATTAACAGAAAAGAGAGACAAGAAAATGAAAGAACTACAGACACATATACAGAGAACAGAGAAATATGTTAACAAGAGGAATGAACCTAGAAAATTGAAGCGTCCAGACACCAGAAAGCAACCTCGATACCAACACTCTTATCAAGAACAATACTCAAGATATCCATCACAACCAAAACAACAACTACCTCAACAACAATCTAAAACCAAGACCTATGCAGCAGCTGTAACTATGAAGCCAAACACTGATCAACAAATCTCTTCACCAACAAATCATCAACCAAACACAGATCTTCAACAAGCAAAGCCCGACAAGAACCTCATAGAATTGATAACCAACATAGTGCAAAATGTATTAAGTCAAATGTTACCAGCCACTGCAGATTTGAGAACACTTCTAGCAAAGTAAGCCATTTCCTGATCAAACACGTTCTGATGACTAAGCCAGTTCCTGATTTGACACGATTCTAATGACTCAGCCACTTCATACCTATATAAGAAACACACACACACATACACAACAGAACTGAAGAAGGCATTAGGCCGAAACCGGTTTTCTGTTATTAGAGTGTTTTTATTGCTGTTATTTAAGTATTTTGCCTTTGTTGTATTGTTATTCTTAATCACTATTTGTTCTAACTGTGAGTACTCAAGATGGATAAGTATGTAACAAAACCAACTTGGAGAGAAAGAGCAGAAAGAAAACAGAGAGCAGCTATAGACAGGTTAAATAAATCACCTGCCCTTATGGAGATCCCTATGGCATCAAGTATAATGGCCACTAAAGAGAAGCCCACTGAAGAACAGACTAAATCACAGATCACAGAAGAACACCCCCCAGAAGTTAAGATGCCACAAGAACAGAAAGAACAACCCCCAGAGAGACAGATTGACAGAAGCAAAAGAGATAGATCAAATTCAGTAGAATGTCTAGAAGATGAAATAAGTAAGAAGGCCAAACTAGCAACCAGGACAGATGATAGCCACACCCCTAACAATAACCCTAAGTATGGAACCCCCTTGTAACCAAACCTTACCTTTCACCTATATACATTTATACATGTAAAAAGTATTTGTGCTAAGCTGGGTGATTTTTTGTGCATATAGGCAAATTAGTGTGTGTGTGAAGCTGAAAATAGATGATTTTGTGTACATAACCCTATTCTAATTAATGTCCACCACCCTAGGGTTACGTAGCACCGTCTAATTAATATTCGCCCTCACCAGATGGACATTAACTTGATCTACACATAATAGTTTGCATGATGTAAGTGACTGACTGACTGATTGATTGTGAAAAGTTTGTATTGTATGTATGTATGTATGTATGTATGTATGTATGTATGTATGTATGTATGTATGTATGTATGTATGTATGTATGTATGTATGTATGTATGTATGTATGTATGTATGTATGTATGTATGTATGTATGTATGTATGTATGTATGTATATGTGTATGCATATAAAACTGAATATGTATGTAGAAAAGTTTGAAAGGCCATAACTCGGTCATCTTTGATCCGATGACTTGAAACTACGTATCAAACAACTCAGCTCGATGAGCCGAATCAGATGATGTGTAGAAAAGTGGGTGTCGATTGTTGAGGACGTATGGAACCCCCTTGTAAAGACAGCCAAGGGCAATAAATCTGTTATGGTGATGCAAGACTTCTTAACCAAATGGCTCCTAGTTTTCCCTGCGTCTGAGAAAGCTAATTGATTCACTAGGCTCTTAGTTGATGAAGTGTTGTCAATGTATGGTGTACCCAAGTCCCTGCTCTAAGACCAAGACACTAATCTACCGGCAAATGTGGTGCAAGATGCCTGCCAACTGTTAGGCATAACAAAGCTTTGGATTGCTATCTGTCTGGAGTCTTGTGGGCTTATAGGAATACTCCACATGAAGCAACAAAGGAGAAACCATCTTATCTACTGTTTGGCACTGACTGCTGTTCCCCTACAGAAGTGGCATTTCTTCCAATGTAGCCAGTAGAACACACTGATGTCACAGAGTACAAAGAAGTTGTGCTGTCTTTGTCATGAGAAAGAGAACTGGCTGCTGCTAACATTAGGACAGCTCAGAAGAATTACAAAACTGAATATGACAAGCGTGCAGCTCATATGAGCCTTAAGGTTGGGGACCTAGTGCTGGTCCGATTCCCCAAGAGGAAAGTGGAAAAACCCATCTCGGCCATGGCATGTGCCATACAGAGTAATCCAATGCATGCTCATTCTAGGGGGGTCTGGGGAGATGCTCCCCCAGGAAATTTTTTAGAAATACAACGATCACATATGGAAGCATTTTGAAAGGGTAAGTTTAATCTGTGAATCACTTACAAACATTGATGTATGATTAATTTATTGACAGGAAACAAGAATTGATCAGTTTGTGTTATTGTATTTGTATCTTATATGTAATATGACAATAAAATTAATGTTACAATTATTGAAAGTATTATTACACTGATAATTACAGTGAGTGATACGGTCATAAACAGTCATAGCTATAGCTAATTCCGTCAGTTATGTCAAGCTCACAAATAATTCCCATCTTTGTTAAGGTTTTTTTTTAGTGATTGTGTAAACAATATCCGTTTTTCTTTTATTCTTCAATCTGGCAGCCTCGCTAAGGTTGGCTTGAGCCATTGCCCTTGCAATTGGTGCATATTCCATCAAGCTGCTGGCTGCCTCCTTGGCCTCTATAATGCCATTGCTCGCTTGTGCATATATCCTCGCATATTATATATCAGGTCAAAGCGTGAATATTGGTCGTGCCTTCAATAAAGGCTGGCCTATACTGTCGCATCAAGCAGAGATTACCATTAGACTTCACATTTTAGCCTGCATGCGGGTCACGTGCTCCCGATCACCGGATGTTGTTTCAAACCACAACCATCGTATTGTCTGAAGACTTTTATCATTTCAGACACAAACTTCTCCACCGTTTTCTTCACTACCACACGGTTCTTAGTGCCTCCGCAGCCATTATCTTCACTGAATCTCCTTTGTCTGGATAAGCAGACATTCCATGTATTATCCGGTTGTTGAACATTATTTTGAGCACTGGTAGGGATATAACACTTCTTATTGTTTTCCTGTGATTTAATATCATGGACTACTCCAACTTGTATTAGTAATTTTTATCGATGTGCTATGGTCCCTACACTAGTTGAAATTACAATTTTTTTTGTACATTTGTATATATATATGTACCACTTTCACCTCAGATCAAAGGAAAGCCAGTGCATATATATCACCAAGGGTTAATATTAACTCTTGATATCCCATATTGCACTGACTCAAAATGTTAATGAGATATACGCACTGCATATATCTCGTTAACTTGAGACATTGCATACCTAATAGGTGTGCACACTATATCCAGAAATCATCAGATTTCTTTGATGTTTTACTGTTATCCTCTTCTCTTATATAGGGAATCAAGCAAGCTGCGATTGTGGGATTGAATTCTGCCAAACAACCTGTAATTGTGGGATTCAATTTAATACATTAGCAGTTTTGTTATTTTACTTTTGTAAACGTAGCAATTAAAGTAACATAATTAACACTAGTCTCTTAAAATTGCTATATTAGCAATAATAAATCAAACTACTGTTTGATGTATTAAAATTGAACCCCACAATCAGCTTGTTTGGCAAAATTTTATCCCACAATCACAGCTTACTTGGTTCCCTATATAAGAGAAGAGTATAGCAACTAAAGATTTTGCCAATTAGGTGAGTCTACATGCTAAAGTAGAACATATTAGTTATAGCACGGGCACTCGTGCTTTGCCCGATATATACGCACTCGCCCTTGTGCGTATATATCAGGCAAAGCACTCTTGCCCATGGTATAACTATTACATGTATATATAAGTAACTAAGTATGTATATTGCTCCCATACACTTTGTGTGTAGTAAATTTAAACTGTTGAGATGACACAACAACAATAATTTATTCTTAGCTCGAACCTGCATGAGCCAGCCACCCCCTTTGATGTGGATCAGTACCTATGTATAGTCTGAAAATTTAATAAAAGGAAACAGTTGAAATGGAAACCAGAAATGGTCAAATTGTTATATACGTGTATTCTAGAGTATAACTATTTAGTGGCCACCGCTTAAAGATCACTTTTTTACAAAGACCACATTGTAATTAGGTTCTAAAGGTAGTAGTGATGTGCGATATGTGATATATTGCGATAAATTTTATATATCATGATATGATATAGAATCTTTATATCATGATATAAGCCTAGGTATAGATTTTAGCTATAATTAGAGAAAAATGTAACCAAGATGTTATTGTACACTGTACTTTTTTTGATAAAAGAGCTTGCAATGTTGTATGCTAGTAATGTACCATATTGTATTGTACTTCTAGTACATCACTGCTACAAGTGTCATCAGTATAAATACACAAGCTGAGTGAAGAGTTTGTATATTGTGATATATATCATATCGTGATATATTGTGTGCAATAATCGTGATAGGAAAATATCCTATATCGCACACCACTAAAAGGTAGTTAAGGCATATTTGATGATCTAATTGATTAGACTACTTCATGGTCCCGTGCCTGTTATAAAGACCACCTCTTTACATGGTAACATTCAAACATGTATTTTGTGACTGAAAGGGTCACTTTTTGATCCACACTTCACTCACCATCATCACTTAGTTTGTACCAGAATGTGTCAATGTTCAAAAATAGTCCATGCAAGTGAAATGAGGACTTTAATTTGGTATTTCTGCAGAAAGTATGAAGGAAGATGGCACATCAACTTGAGAGCAACGAGGAGATATTGTGAAACATATAAAGAAAAACACCCTGAACAGACACACTAATATAACTTGTAATGTTTGCTCAGAAAGGTATGTGCTATATAGTCACCATAGCTAAATATTAAATTCAAGTTGGTGTATGGAAATAATGCACCTCTATAACTAGTTGATTGCAAGGCCATTCTTGACAGTGGTAGTAAAATGTAGCTGAAAGAGATGCATGCACTTAACATACCTTGTATCTGTTTTTGGGGAATGTGATACAGACACCAAGAGTTTCTAAGAGGAGATGTCCAACACATTATAGGGTCTCTGCAAATAACATTGAGTAATTCTCTGAACAATTGACATTATTTTGCTATCATTTGAGCGTTTCTTCTAAAAAAAACTTGGTAATCTGTGTTCGCTATAGGTCACATTTCCTTAATCTACCACTGTGAACATATTAATACATCTGATGTAATCCCTTTGACTTACTGAGAATTATTTTTACAGACCCTTTGCTGTAATTCATACTATACTATGTGGAAAGTTTCATACTTTATTAAAACGTGGATTATGCTGGCTGTTCTACTATTATCATAATCCATACGCATTCACCTGAGTCCCGCCAAATATTGTAATATCAAAGAAGTGAACATGTGTTCACTCCCAATGGTTTTGTATTGGGACAAGCATGTTTTCATGTTGTAAACATGTTTGTGCGCCTGAATCGTCCATACTAAATGTATGGGATATTTTTAAAACCTCATAACTCACTTGTTCTTGCCAGTATCAAAGCGCTTTTTTGATTAACAGTTCCAGCATTTAAAGGGCTTCACAGTGCTACTAAATGTTTGGGCAGCTGGCCCATGTAACAAGAGTTATGAGCCTTATCCACAATGACATCACGAGAACAAAAATGGCCGTGATAGTTGGGGGACAGTTATACAGGCGCCAATGGAGATAAAGTTTCGATCGCTCACATTTCAGCTAGACATGGAGATATCGACCATTAACCGACAGGTATGGTTATGAAGTAACAAAAGCTATTGTAAACGTACGCTATTTAGAAAAAAATTTGAAATGCGACAAAAACTCGTTTATCGTAATATCTTATATAAAACTTGAATGTACCTGTTGTTTAGAACTCGATATCTTCTTTTCTGGCTGAAATATGAGCAATTTAAAATTTTTCTCCATAGGTGCCTGTGTAACAGTCCCCCAACTATCGTGGCCATATTTATTCTCGTGATGTCATAAAACGTCATTGTGGATAATGCTCATTAACAAGAAACAAGGGCTCAGGTGAACACGAGCAGACTATAGAAGATTGTAAATAGCCTGTATGCTCGCAATGGCACAGAGCATTTGGGAATATAGCCACAAGAACATCAGCACCAGCCCATTATTTAATTGAACAGGCTTGTTTACTGCAAGTTCTTGTCAGTGATACAATTGTGACAACATTACAAGGTTTACCAGCTGCAATATCCTTTAATTCATGATAGTGGTTGCATTTATTTGCATTGGGTATATATTTTGTACTCTTTTGTATTTTTTACTACTGTGAGTTTTATTAACAAAGAGTAGCCATTGGATACTTCATTAAATTTACAAAAAAAAATGCAAGGCATAGATAGTGTTAGTTAGTATTGTCCTTCAATTTCTGTGCAAGCTCATCAAGTGGTGTCTGGCCATTCTTGACAGATTTAATTACTTGCAAGTAACTGCTATGATCGTCACACTTTTGCATAAGCATGGCCAAGGAATAACGATCGTGAAACTTGTACATTGCACCACCCTTTGTTGCACCATTATGCCTTTCATAAATACCTTCCCTATTATAATATCCACAATACGGAGTTTCCTCTGGACTTGCCATATCAAAATCAATGATCCAACTGTTATTTTCACCAAAAACTAGATTGCAAGACCGAATATCCCCGTGAACCATACCCAAGTCGTGGATTTTTTGTAGCGTACACAATATTGGAATAAACTGATGCACACTCTTTGGATGGTGGTTTCCTTCCAAATAGTTGTAGCTCATCATCTGGAAACGGGGCTTGGAAAACTTTTCATCATAGGAAACACCTTTCACAACTAATTCTGGCAAGTACGGTTTACCATTTTCACCAATTCTGTTCAGAAGGTCTTGATTTGGCTTCAAATAATCATTCTTTCCATCAAAGAACTTGTACACTTTTGAATTATAGTGAAATACACGGCCCGAGTTTGCATAACGACTTTCATAATCGCGTGCTCCGTGTACTGAATAACTGCCGTCTTCCCACTGTTTAAAAGGCTTTGACATTGTGAGTGGACCATCACTATGAAGAGGATGGTCTAACAGATAATGTACTCCAGCATACACGGTACACAACAGTGCCTTATTCCACAGAGGTTTATTGTGCTTAGTTATGGGAATCACCCATATTCCATCATGAATTTCAACATGCACATCAAGACGGGAAAATGCTTCAGTATAAGGCAAAGCCAACTGGACATTAAATAAGTTTTGGTCAACAGAATGCTCCATTGAGGATATGGTGTAACCTATGGATTGATTTTTTGCTTCTTTAAAATTATACAACTTTGCATCTGCTACAAGCACTACTTCATCTGGTAGCAAGGCACCACTATGCTTTGTTATCACTTTGGCCACATAAAGATCTGCAGGATACATCTTATTCTCATCTGGTTTACTTCCAACCGGCCCTTGATGGGCACAAAAACCTTGCTTCGCAATTGAGAAAAGAAAACGGTCCAAAATTCGGGAAACCCAAGCAGTCAATGAAATCTCTGAACGTGTAAAAGGAGATCTCAGCGTACGATTTCCTGGTTGCTTATTGTCATCAGCAACACATACATATTCTTCAATGCTTCCAGCAGCTTCTTCCAATGATGATTTTGGTATTGAATAGGTAGAGTTATCTACTGCAACACAGATGTTCTCATCCTCACTGGCAAACACTGTTGGAGTATTTTCGAGATATTCAAAAAGTTTGTAGAGCTCCAATGCAAACCAATGACAGTATATGCTAACATCATGAGCTTTTCTATGTTGATGCTTGTTTATCGTTGATGGTGCTTGACCTTCAAGTGACGGATGTTTGTAAACAATAGGATCTGCAGTAAATAAATATTAACATACAGTAAGATGTACCACAATAATTGCATGTATGCATAACAAATGGTACAATAGTCATAATACCAAGCAGTACATTATAAAATAACTCCATACTACGAGTACAGGGTATATACAGTGGAACCTCTATAATACGGACAACCTCTATAATACGGACACCTTGGGACCAGTTATAGGTGTCCTGAATTTCCAGGTTTGTTTAAATAGTAAAATATGTAATTTTACATAATTTTTGTAACTTCGATAGTTTTGAATTTGAGTACTAAGTAGGCAGCATCTCTGGTAATACCCAGGAGCACAACCCAAAAGATCCACACAGATTGTACAATGTGAATCATGACACAATACAGGTTTATGCAATTGAATTCGTTGCCTTAACGATTGAATTCATCCCGTTTGCAATTGAATTCGTTGGTTTTGCAGTTGAATTCGTCAGTTTTGCAATAAAATTTGTCGCGTTTGCATTACAATTCATCATAAACAAAACGGCTACAAGAAACCAACCGTTCATTAAGAGATGAATTATTTATGCCATGGAGAGCTACACTTGAGACACTAGAACGTAATTGGAGTTGGTAGTACGAGCTACCTGACAAGTTAATTAGCTTGCTGATGAGTGACTACACCACACCCATCCTGAATGTCTAGTAGAGTTTGGAATTTCGCTGGATAGGCTGTAGAGGAAGAATTATTGCCTTATAAAGAGTTGTTTACTACTGTTGTACTTGAACCAAGTTCTTGTAGCAGCTGTTACACCATGTTTTCGTGCTGCTACCAGGGTTTTCAAGTCCATTGTCCTATGTATTTTGGCGCATGCGCTTAGCAGTGCGAAAAGAAATGGCAGATTCAAGTGAGATCAGGTAACTGTGTGTGCCCTATTATGATGGATGATTATAAATGTGATAAAACTATTACTCACTGTGTTGTTGTGACTCCTTTATCACCAGTGAATGGCCCTTCGGTTAGTAGGTTTTTAGCGCATGCGCAATTATAATAGGACAATGGACTTGAAAACCCCGGTACACCATATTTTCATGTTTTCTCCAGCTGCCATTCTTGGTACGACTGAATTTAACTGCAAAAGTGACTAATTCTATTGCAAAAGCGATGAATTCAATTACAAACGGGACTAATTCAATTGAAAAAGCAACTAAATCAATTGCAAAGTCGCCAAATTCAATTGCAAAAACCTGTAAGACATAGCTAGCATATATGTATATGTAATGGGATGGATAAATGGCTATGGTATTCGGGATTAATAGTGCGAGCATTGTAAACAGGAAGGAGTAAAATAGTGCGAGGCGAAGCCAAGCACTATTTCCTTCCAGTTTACAATGCGAGAACTATTAATCCTGAATACCACAGCCATCCGTCCTATATCCGACAACCATAGCAACTGTTGCTAGGCAACAGAAATTCAAAAATAACCACTGCAAAAAACCAACCACACTTAGCAACCATTACTTTGGCCTCAAAATGATGTTTACCTTACCAACCATTGCTAGGCAACCATATTATTGCTATGCATTGGAAGGTATCTATCACTATGGTAACACTAGTAGTCAAGTTGGACATTTACTTGTAATAGAAACACACCACAGTATTTTAGCCAATCAAATTAATATTACAGATCTTTGTCAAGGGACCTTGAAAAACAAGTGTAATACTAATTTGTATAGGTAATCACACACATTTGAGTACAATTAGGGAATAATTGTACGAGTAACTGTCAAAATTGAACTCGGCTTCGCCTCATACAATTTTGGCTGTTACGAGTACAATTATTCCATAATTGCACGAAAATGTGTGTGGTTGCCTATTAATCACATAGCGACCACCCTTCATGGCTTGTAGTACACACCTATCCAGTTCTATGTTGCTATTAACTTCTACCAGGTGATTACATCATCCTTCTTTGTATTACATCATTTGTTGTTGCACTTAAAAGGCTTCGTATGTCAGCGATTCTGATTGGCTACTCAAAATGTCTACATATGTTGCACTTAAAAGGCTTCTATTGTCAGCTTATTTTACTGGCTATTCATTATATCACTTTCTTGTTGCACTTAAAAGGCTTCTGTAATTCTGCTATTTTATTGGCTACTTTACAGTGCAATAACAGAAACAAGGCCATGTGATTTGGGATTAATTGCACTCCTACTATTGAGACTAATGTATGGCAAACTAAATCACTATGTGATTCTATTGGTTAATAGCTTGACGTATTTCAGTATAATATGTGACCGGATCTTGGAAAACCTACTGTTTGGACACAAACAAAATTTTTGGGAAAACTCAAATGAAAAGCTCAACAATTTTAATTAAATTAAAGTTTTTGATTTTTGCACATTTGGATTAAGAAACTATTATCCGTTGGTATTTAGTTTGCTTGATTTGGGCTTTCTTTCACTGTTTACTGAAGCGATTAAAATGTGCATAAAATTATTTTTGTAGTACGCGTTTTTTTACCCAATGTATTTCAATGCTGTTTTTCTCAAAATCAGAATTATGCAAACTAGACAGGTTTTCGCTCAGCGGGTCACATATAGCTGCTGTATCCCTGCTTTAGTATAGAGCAACATCACAAGGCTAAAAGCAGTTTTAGAACCATCACCCATTGCTATGTTATTACATCATTGACTTGCTATTACTGCTACATAGACTACAATGGCTACATTATGTACACTGTCACAATCCTTCAGTGTACATATGCCAACATATCTATCCAGGCTGGATACAAAAAAGAGTAAATAACAGTGCCTCAATCATACAAGGTTCAATCCATTCATTAGCCTATCAATGACTGGCAGCCAAAAGATTAGCTTTGTACGATGAGCCATTGCTGAATAAAACCTGTTCAGGAGGTGTAGTGGCAGAAGGCACGCCTGATTGTACAAGTTGTATAATCAATGTGGACATCATATCAGCACATTCTAATACTGCGTTTACACTATATGTCTTGGCACAGCACGGTACAGCACAGAGTGTCACGGTACAAAATAACCCACCGTTTACACTTCCCTAGTGTTGTGTACCGTAAGTCGATTTTAGATATCACTTGAAGTCACGAGACATTCATTAAATAGTCGTACATAGCAGCTGCATGAACTTTAAGCTATGGAAACTACCTTGCTAATGCTACGACGCCAGCATTGGAGTAAGTGATTTTGCTTCCTTGGATTCTTTGCGAAGCGTTTCTTATCAAAGATTGAGTCGCCAGAAGCAGCTAAAAATGAAGAGAAAGGCTCGTTATAGATGTTTATTCAGAAAGCAAGTATTGCTGGCATTTGCTTTTACTTTGGTATTGTCTACTACGTTCCGTGAGCCAAAAACACAGTGGTCATTCACAAGGTACTGCATTTCTCATTCTTTGACATATGAAATACTATAGTAGCTAATTATGCTTTAGCTATACAGCATGTAGTAGGAAATATTCCCTTTTATGAACTCTATTATCTTGAAACCAAGACCCAACAGGTCAGGCTTCATGTGGCACATTTTCTGTGACAGCCAAAACTCAATTTCAAAATCTGAAATACTTGTTCAAAATCTGAAATATTTCACCTACATTTTCTCAACCTTATTGTTCATTCACACCAAGCCAGAACATCGAATATACCAACACAATGTGTAACATTTGATCAACCTTTATGGATTAAAGCTGTGGAAATTACCAAAGCTAAGTCACTGAATGTGGTGTGCAGACTGGGAGGTTTTCATATCATGATAAGCTTTTTGGGTAGCATTGGCTTGATGATGAAGGGATCCGGATTAGAAGAAGCACTAGAAAATGTCTATGGTGCTAATGTTATGACTCATATGATGTCTGGAAAGGCTATTTTTAGGGCACTGCGAGAGAATTTTTTAGTCGAGGCAGCCTTGGTAAACAAATTGCTTCTAATTTGCTTGAAACTAGTTGCTTTGACATTTCTGCTGACTTACCTTTGGAAGAAGAAATTGAGGTTGATAATGATTTACAAAACATACTGTACATACTTGATGTTACTGAGTTACATAAGATCTGTAGTTTATACAAAGAGAGAAATACATAAGATCTGTAGTTTACACAAAGAGAGAAATACATAAGATCTGTAGTTTATACAAAGAGAGAAATACATAAGATCTGTAGTTTACACAAAGGGAGAAAAGACAAACAGTTACCTGTGGCTGCAGTATATAGATTATATAGAAATTTTGAAATTGTTTATAAGAGCTGAAAGATCAGGCACTTACACCTCATTGCTGTTGCAAACATGGTTAACCTCTTTGCTGCCACCGGTCACATTAATTATGCCAAAAGCTCGCACTAATACAGCAGCTACCAACTGATCATTCATGGTTATATCAGTACTTTATTGAGCATGGATTTCATGTTGTTTGAAGAAGTAGTTGGTACTGGGCAGGACTATGGACAGATCTGACAATTAAACAAGTAATGATGAGATCTATAAAGAGCCGTAGAGGACTTACAAAAGGAAGGAGAGTGATTGAAGCAATACATCTGCAGTGGATATATAGGAGGGATGCCATGACACACAGATTTGCAGCTCAGAACTAGTGAACAGCATGTTGAATTGGGAGCTTCTAGGAGCAGTCGTGATTGTGAGGATTTGCCTACCGCTAGCAACGATACAAGCACTGTGCACTGTTAGCACCATGTACTGTTAACACTACTAGTTAGTGTTTTGTAAAATAGCACACACTGATATAAAATTCAGGCAGTTTTACACCTGCAATTATATTGAAATAATGTAGCATTGCCTAACCTTTCAGCATATAGATTGGCCAGCTTCTTGGTTTATAATACTTGTAAATAGCAACGAGTGCACAGTGTTCAGTTATCCAGAGAATTGCTTCCCAATGCATGCACACACCATCTAACAGGCAGGTAAGAAAAACTACATGTAGTGTACAAATTTTAAAGAAGAATTCAACCTACATTGATTGCAAATGTATCATACCACTAGACCACTAAAACTAGACTACAGTTATAATTAGCTGTATGTGCCTCTAAATACAAGACAAGACACTGAGAACTCTGAGTAAGTAGTATACACAGTATTGATCGTATGGCTAATAACTTTTAGTGGTTGGAAAAGGTAGTTGAGCAAAGTTTATGTGAGTCCAGTAGTCTAGTCCAGTAATCCAGTCCAGTGAATGGATACATCCCATGCCAGACTGCTTTCAGTCAGTTAAAACAACATCTACTTAACTCCCCAATTTTAGTTTACCCAGACTTTGAAGGTGCCATACTGTCACAGAAGAAACTTGATGATAAACTCCACACAGTAGCATTTGCAAGTAGGTCTACCTCAGTGGCTGAAAAGCACTATATTATCACTGAGCGGAAACCTTGGCAGTTGTGTGGGCTGTACAGCACTTCCGAGCATATTTGTATGGGCATGATGTAACTGTCATCACCAATCACTCTGCTGTCAAGAAAGACTGGAAGAAGACAGGCCGCTGTACCTAGCCACCTACAAGTCAAACTACTACACGAATACCATGGAGGAAAAATGGCCGGTCACTTATCTGGTAATCTATTGTATGCCACAATGTGTTACAGTTGGTGGTGGGAAATATATATATGCTGATGCCATTACTTTTTGTAGGAATTGTGCTGAGTGTGCTATTGCGACAAGAGTGGGACGGGAGAAGAGGCCACCTCTCCATCCTATACCAGTAACATGGCCATTTCAAATATGGGGCATAGACATAATGGAGACCCAAGACAGCCAAGGGAAATAAATATGTTATGGTGAGGCAAGACTTTTTAGCCAAATGGCACCTAATTTTCCCTGCCCCTGAGAAAGCTAATCGAATTGCTAGGCTCTTAGTTGATGAAGTGTTGCCAATGTATGGTGTACCCGAGTCCCTGCTCTTAGACCAAGACACTAATCTACTGGCTAATGTGGTGCAAGATGTCTGCCAACTGTTAGGCATAACAAAGCTCAACACCACAGCTTACCATCCCCAGTGTATAGGGTTGGACAATATTGAATTTGTCACATGCGATTATTGCATGAGTCATTTAATGCGATTATTGCATGTGAAACTTGAAACACAAACACATAGTTTGAAAAGTCCATATGACTGCTTGTTTTCACCAATGAAGTGGGAGCCAGCAGCCCCAAAGAGGCTACCCAACAAGAAAGGGAAATGAAATTAATAGTGAACCTGAACCCAGCAACTTTAACTGTATGTATGCAAGTTCAACATTAAATGTAAATCCTATGTTGTGATCTACTTAAGCTTAAAAGAGCCACAGCCTCAAAGTGATAAGTACTAAAGTTATGTACTTTATCATACAGTAGAGTAGTACTGTATATTAGGGGATCATGAACGTTTGGGGTTTTCTGGCAAATAATCACCTAGAAACCAGCTTCACTACAGTTTGGCAGTATTGGTTAGGTATAACCAAACCCTACATAGAGCTGTACCGATATAAGTTTTTTGCATGTACCGATATCCGATATGGATACTACCAAAAGAAGCCAATAACCAATAGTCGATCCAATATTTGCACTGCAAACAAAAGTCATAGATAATATATGCAAAAGTGTACATTTACCTACTCTACAACAACATGTGTGTGGACAACAGAGGTGCCTGGATAAGAGTGGTTCCACTGTAGGATGTATAAGCTGTGACTAGCATACAAGTGGTGAGTTGTTCGCTTGTTAAGGAGGTAAAGCAATCACCATGGTACAGCAGCCCAGTCCTGTTGGAAATGATGCTTGTACAGGGCAAGTAGCCTATTTTAGGGCAAGTTGACGTAGCCTATTTTAGATTGACGTAATAGCACCGTGATGGTAGTGATTATCAACTGGATGTCAGACCAAAGTAGGATGGTCAGTTCACTAGTTCTTAGAAACCCATAGAAAGCATGGATTGCAGTTCCAGTAGCTGTGGCCAGCGTGGATATTGGCATCTGTGTCAAAGAGGTTGCTGCAGGCATTGGTACCAGTGACAATGGCTGCAGGTATCATTGACATCCGTGGTGGTGCAGCTGGTGCAGCTGCTCGGAGATGAGGCACAGCAGTCATGCCTGTTGGAAGAGTGGTTACTTGCTGCTGCTGAGGTGCGTCAGGGTAGGAGATCGTGGATGTGACAGTGGCGGACTTGACAGGGAGCATGATGGTGAGCTGGTTAACCGCACTGTTGGCCCCTGAGGTGGATGCGGGCAACAGATAAGGTTGTCATGTATCTTAGGATGGTTGGGAATTCTATCAAATTGCTTTATTTTTACAACGTTAAGATAAAGCAAGTTTCAATTGATATGATCTTCACCAGACTTGGTACGCTATGTTTAGACAAGTATAAGGAAACAATTAATTATAGTGACTGAAGTAGAGATAAAATTTGCAATAGTATGGTTACAGGTGTACGCGAGCTCCCTTGTTTCACAGCTTTTTGTTTCTATGATCCCTACTCAAAACTAATTTTTCCTTATACTTGTTTATTAACATTTTTGTAACATCATTGAACTCATTTATACTGCATCAAAGAAAAGAATGGCTCCAGTCATATTGGAAACAATATGCGCAAATCAACAGGTGCCCCAGTGACTAATTAGTACAAAGCACAGTGGCTATTTAACTTTGTTTTCGGCTTTGTTCTGTCCGTTATACACCATCACAAAGTATGTGGAGCGCCTCTACAAGCAATCAGCTCACTTCAATGTGATACGAAAATTACACCCGTTTCAACCTTGCATGATGCGCTACCTGTGAAATTGATACCTTTGAAAATAATCGGGACACAAAGGAGGGCAAAGGTAAGTCCATCATGCATGCACTGTAGCTCCTTTGGTTAGTGAAAAGGCATGTCTTGGACCCAAACGATGTCCAACAGTGAAAAAAATCAAGTCTGTAGCATTAGCCATTGTTGAGTTACGCTTGTCTAAAGGCATCAGTGAGTAAGTAAGTCAGTAGAAAATTCCGTTAAATAATTATTTTTAAAATTTCAGAGCAACTCATAGGAAGCATTTCAGGTTGTTCAGAAGGCATACTTGGTCTTGTCTATACCTAACCAATACTGCTAAGTGGCAGTAAACGATTTCTGAGGATGTGAGGAAGAGTAGCTAGCCATTGCCAATTACTCTGAATGGCTTGATGATGGTTGTGATCGTACTCTTATCCCACTGTGAGCTGCCAAAGTCCAGGTCTGTAGACGATATTCACAAGCAGTTTTCGCAATAAAGCAGCCTTATGATTCATACAAAATTTCATTGGTAGAATGGCTGGGGAAGCACGCACCTGTAGTAATTTTCGATACATTGCTACAGAAAACATTTTTACGTGATACCATAAATGGGTGTGTTCCCTAATGTGTGATGCAATCATGCAACTTTGCTATTGATATCCGGAGAAATCTTAATGGGAGCATGCTTTAAATTTTTTGTGGGTGTTTTATATCTTGGTATCAGCTATTTTTGGGTACATCAATATCAGTTATTGGAATCTACAGAGACTGAATGCATGTAAACATAATAATTTCAGCCAGTTTATCAAAATGTATCGACAAATTGAGATATTTTTGTCATATCAGATTGTCCGTTATCATGTATACTATCGCCCAGCTCTACTCATGGAGAATGATTCTTCTTGATCTTCCAGTTCACTTCTCATATCCTCAATGTATTCTGGGAATTACTCAAAAAAATTATCCAGACTACATTGTTACTGTCTTCATTCTCACTAGTAGTTTGATCCAACTGCTCTCCTGTCTCTTGAAAAGTGAAGTGAGTTGGCAATTGCTGTAGCTACTGTGGAATTTTTGATTTATAAAATCCTATTGATAATTAATTGCTGTGGACAAGGGCATACTCATGTCTGAATAGTGCAGTCATCAGGAAAATATACAGATTAATGGTGTGCGATATCAGGACTTTGATTTCGATACGATATCGATTGATAATCAGGAAAATACCGTGATTTCAACAATCAATTGTATGGGCCACCTCACGAGGCTATCAAATTATAAAACTGCACATGATGCAGTGCCCAAAATTGCCTTAAATATCATGTTCATTAGAAATCATTCTTCTACTATCTTTTGTTAATAAAATCCGTATTAGAATATTTACCTTCTCTAGTCTTTAGGCAGGCTGTTATATTTGACCCATACAACTATCTGACTGCTACTGTATGAGACTGCTAGTACATCACTGTATGACTGTTCTGATTGCTATATTAGAGTACTTTGATTGTTTGTAACTGAAATGTGGACGAGGCTAATTTTCTTACTCCTATATATTTATAATCACAAGTGTCAACATACTTTCAAAATGCCATCTTAACTCCTGAGTAGTCTCTGAACAGTAATACTAATGTAACTACTACAAAAGTAGAAAAATTGACTAGAAGAATATTTAGCAAAATAAATAAGTGAAATTTGACAAATAAAATTGGGTTCCTCTTGCTCAGGGACCAATAACTAGAGGTGTACCGATATACCGATATGTGTTGTATCAGTGGCTAATATAGACATTTTTTCCAATATCGGTTGGTGTCAATATTGTTACCATAACCAATATGATATACCAATGTAAAACTGGATTGTCTTTGCCATGGTTGGCCCACATCATACTTTCTGTTATACAGAAAACAAGGCTGGGGAAACAGTAACTTTTATACCGTACAAGAAGCCATCGAAATATGCGCAAAGTTAACATTCACTGTTACAATACTTACTAAGCATTGATCAAGCAGCTATGAGCCAGACAAACAACTTGAAACAACCAGCCATCTTTACAAGCTAATAAGGTGGCAGTATACTAGAAATTCATCTAATGGGAAGCCTCAGGAGGCGAAGCCATAATATTACCACAAGAATTTGTTTTATTACATCACACGATTATACTTATGCAATAATAATATGGCCATGCTGTGTATTAAAGCGCATGGCTTTGTTGTAACAAGAAATTCGTCGTTGTTTAGTGCATAATAGTAAAGAAGACATTCAAAGTAGTATAGGAACTTAGTTTAAGGGGATTCGTATCCTTTGCGCGAACTTTTGGCGGCAAGGGTAATTTGTGGCTTTAGTATGGTATCCTAAATGGCGAGGACACTTTTTCTGCATCAGTTTCCTCTAGTATACTAGTGAGTTAGACTTCTGTATTTGTGTTAGCTTGTGTAATGTACATGGATGTAGTGACCAGTCGTGTAAAGAAACGGCTTCTATTGCTGTAGCGAGTAAAATTCGTGAAGTTTTCACAACTTCGCGATGCCACGAAAATTACAATGTTTAATAACTCTTGCGTGATGAAAGCTATTCTCTGTTCCTGGGCACTAGCTAGTAGCCTATGCTAGCGTACAGTGTTGAGATCACAGATCTGTAGGTGCTTCCTTTGTTGGAATTTGAAACCAAGTGATTATTTTGAAGGTGCATTTTACTCGTGGTCTAAGTTGGCAAGCAAAAATGGGGTTTAGAAAACCCAGACCGGACCAGACCAGGTCAAATTCTTCAAGTAAGCCAATTCACACAATAGCTGTAACATACAATTCACGCAATAGCTATAACGTACAATTCACGCAATAGCTAGCTATAACATACACTCTTCACCTTGTAGCCACTCTGCCAAGAACACAATTAGTTAGCTATGATGGATCAGACCGCAACAGCGATCGTGCACGAAACTTCATCCACAATAAAACAACCTAACTAAGCTATTAAACTACTTCCTTCCACATTTCACTACACAATCACTACAAAGCCACAAGCCTACAAGCTACTCAACTGTTACACACACTAGTAACCGCCCGAATTTATTAGAATTGTGATATACAAAGTATCTCAAACCTTTGAATTTATTTTGATAGTGATGAATGAGTACTGGAGTATTTATAGCTACATGTCAAGCCTCAAGGTAAGCTTTATATAGAACAAAACCTTACTATTCCAGAAATCTCTATATAGCTACCCTGGGTACCAGCTTACCTTTCTTTGTTTAGCCGGTCATCCATCACCATTCCTTTCAATAAGTTCGAAGGTTTGCTGTTATCTTAGTTCCTTTCACTTTGTATATCACGATTCTAATAAATTTGGGCGGTTACTCATGTGTGTAACAGTTAAGTACAGCAGAAAGAGCTTGTAGGCTTGTAGCGATTGTGTAGTGAAATATAGTAGAAAGTAGTTCATGTTGGGCTGAATCCTGAAAAAACAGCTAAAAATTAAAAGTGGATTTTTTCTCCCAACAGAGTTAACATTTCAGCCAACCAGATGATTATTGGTAACAGCAAAGGTGTAAACAACAGACACATATGGTTTGGCTCCATTACAAGTTTTGGGAAAGGACTGTAACGGACACTGTACTTACATGGCTTCCCCAAAGGAAATGTATTGTGAAAATTGTGATTGGCAGTAAATAGTACGTCAAACATTTGAACAACAAGATTTTGAAATATTTTCAGCAGGTCAAGCAGTACTACAAATGAGCCTAATTTCAAGATCATGTGCAATTGCATCCATGAGTTATTAAATGTTTTTGAGGATTCAGCTCAACGTGAACATACTATAGTTAGTTATTTTATCATGGATAAAGTTTCGTGCACGATCGTTGTTGCAGTCTGAGCCATCGTAGCTAGCTAATTGTGTTCTTGGCAGAGTGGCTACAAGGTGAAGGGTGTATGTTACAGCTAGCTATTGCGTGAATTGTATGTTATAGCTACTGTGTGAATTGGCCTGCTTGGAGAATTTGACCTGGTCCAGTCCGGGTTTTCTCAACCCCCAGCAAAGATCCCACTTCTCTGAACTTGTAGCCACGAGTAATTGCAATATGACTTGTGTGTGTAACCTGTTAAGGTCTGTGTGCTAGAACTATATTTAGGAAAGAAAGCATATTTTCAGAATTTCAATGGCTTCCAGTGTATTAACACCTTAAGGGTGCCCACATGTATTTGAAGCCATACAACTTGTGATATTGCATTAATTGACCAGTTCATTTAATGTGAAAGTATTTTAATTGCTGTGGTATTTGCTATTGTGCAATACTGGATGCTGTGGTTAGCCATGTAAACATACAGAAACCATTGGGAAACAGACAACCACGGAACTAAATCCTTTGTTACACAGAAAGTAAAGGAGATAACCGTGTTTTGAAGACAGCATGGAAAACTACATTAATTTCTACACCTGATGTGGTTGTCTGCTGCTTCTAGGTGTAGCGATTGGTGAGTGATGAGCTGTTGAAGTTGAAAGCGCCTGGTGAAAAAGTTGTCTAGTGACGAAGCATGCAAGCAGTTGCTTGTTTCTATGTTTACATGAAATAACAACACTAAAACAAGCGTTAGGATCACCTAGATGGTGTTTCCTTGTTGGCCCGTTAACATGAACCACCGAAAACTCTACTACAAAGCTTTGCCAATCAGTTCTGAATGGTTTTCAAGTACAAACTCACTATTACCAGCCATGGAAAGCATTGTTCAGCAAAATCTTAAACTTTGTGGCTCTATAACTCACTCATCCTTTACCCTATTCACAGCAGACAATCACGAAGCAAAAGAGAAATTAACGTAGTTTCTTTCTATGTACAGAGAATTGGAACATACCGTATACTTTGTAATTAAGAGATATAACCATTGATTACCATCATTTTCCCAATGGCTTCAATACATTTTTATGGGCATCCACAGCATCCAGTTGTTACATCATACGCAATTAACATTTTTAAGGTCATTAAATGAACTGGTATGTTGTTCCTTGTACACATATGCTGCTTATATTGGAAGTACTTCTCTTGCTTGAACCAAACAGTATCTTGCTAGCCTGTACCATTTAAATCTACACGAGATTCTTTTCACAACACTTAAATCGTAACTACATAGTCCTACAATTTTTATACTAGCACGCTGGAAACTACGCTGAATGAAGTTCAGCTTATAACTCACAACTCTATGTTTAGCATTAACAGATGTCATAAATAGAACAGAAATTGATAAAAGTGTGCTCTATCAGCCAAAAGCTTGTTTTTTCATTGCCATAACCCACGAAGCCATTCACCTATGTGCAAAATCTAAAGACAGGCCTTTACAAAATTTATCATGCACACAAATTCCTGTCAACCACATATACCAACTTACTGGGTCAAGCCCTTCCACACTCTATTTGACATGCAAATTCAATTCCTACTTTAGCTAAGTACAAATTGGGTGTCTAAAGCACATGCACTCAGATTCCTTTAAAAGTTGTCATGCCCCAAAAGTTTTTTATCAAGTGTCTCTACAAAATGGCACCATGATGTGAGTGTATATCAGGCAATACTTGCAGTGCTCAGTAATGACAGAAAAATTAATCAAAAATGTATAGAGATGCTGGGTTATTAATATATACCATTGCAGCAGTTCTTGTCAGTATCCACAGATGCATGTAAAACTGGGTAACATTTCTGCAGTGTCACTACTGCTTAATCATATTACATGCCATACAGATTTAGTGCAACATCATACTTAAATTAAATGCAAGCAGAAAAAATTGAACTCCACCAGACGTTTTTGTTGAGCACTCAAGCTACATTCATTCGAGCATTTGATTTCAAGCACTCTGTAGACTAGGAAAGTCGATAGATTCAAACTTTCTAAGCTCCCTAGCTTGAAAAGTTATTTGAATCGTCAAGAAAGAGTCGACCACCACTCTCCAATGCATTTCTCAGCAGCAACAAAGGATTGCTTTGTCATGGTTGGGACTCTGAGAGCTGCCATAGTTTCCTGTAATGGGGCATGACCACCACCCATTGACATCTGGCCCCATACTGCAGCTAAATTACTCTCCCAGTACTGACCACAAGTTGGTCCACTGGCTCTGACAGATGTGGAGAAGGAGAACTTGGCATGGTAACCAACACAATGTGTGGTAAGTATTGATGCTGGTCCTTGTCTGCGCTCTTCCCTTACAGATACTATGTGCTCCTGTGGAGACTTCTGTTCACAGGGTGGGTAAGTTGCTACATGGTGAGCTACAACCTGTAAATGTTCCTGTAGCTGGTGTAGTTTAATTATTCTACTGTCATTAACCCTTTAAGGACCAGCGTCGTACATGTACGTCCAAATATAGCCTCACGCGAAAGCCCAGCGTCGTACATGTACGTCCAAGATGTTAAGTAGTAAACAAAGAGCCATATCTTCGCAGTATTAGAAGCTATGGACTTTAAACAAAGACGATTTTGTACGCCATTAGTAGGCGATTCTTTTGATATACAATGCCAATATATTACGTGAAACTACACTAGAAAGAACTAGCCTTCTAATTTTAAGTATACTATATTTACGTAACAACAAAACTAACCTTGTACAAATCCGTCCATAACTTTCGCCTAGTAGCTCATATTGAGCAACAACAAACTTCACGGCGCTCTTCAATTAAAGACGCATCTAATGATATACACGATCACGTGATGGCGCTCTTTAAAAGGGATAAAGCAATGGCTTGTAACAGATTGCATCGTGTAGAAGACAGATCGTCACCGGTGTTACAAATCGCTTTGCTAGTTGAAAATGGTAAGTTCTACACACTAATAACTTGGATATTTCTGCTTATTATTGATAGGCGAATCTGTACAACAGTTTGTATTATCCCTTCCTACTTCTTGCGGTTTTAGTGACGCTACAAACTTGCTAATTAATAGAATACGCAAATTTCATAAAACTTACGGGTTTTCAAGGTAGGCACTGCGTAAATTACTGTGGTCCTTAAAGGGTTAACTGTTGTACTGTTGCTCTCTGCTGTGCTGTTAACTGTTGTGCTATATTATTTTCTAGCAGGCACACTCCTCTTCCGATATTTGCCACAGGAAATATGTCTGTCAACTTTGTTCCTTTTGTTAGCCGTTGTTCACTACAACTATTGTTCATCATTTTAAAAAGTTCAAACACACTTTAAAAATGCAGACAAACTGTCACGTAACAACAACTGCAACACCAACACATGTAGTAGAGGCAGCTGGCTGTGTTATTAGTATCTATGCTTGGATATACCATAGATACACTTACCTCGCAAAACTCTTGACACTCCTGTACACATGCCTGTTTTAGTTCTAATTTCCATTAGTGTGGCTTGCTCCAAACCAAGCTCTCCAGATGCAAATGAACTAGTCCTTCCCTTCAACTACAATCAGGAGAAGGTTTCAGACAAATACTACATAATTCGCTCACTAAACCCTGCCAGCAGGGAAGACTTGGAATGGTGGGTGACTCTCACAACAGCTACAATGGGAGCACCAGTGCACCCACAAGACCCCTCAATAACAATACATTCAGATGCATCCAACCAGAACTGGGGACAGTTCTGAATGGTCAGTCCCACACATGGGGGCATATGGTCTCCCAAGGAAGCAACTCACCACATCAATTACCTAGAGTTGGCAGCTGCCTTCTTAGCAATCAAGGCATTCGGTAATACCTGGCAGAATATTACAGTTCTACTGCGAATGGACAACATTACAGCAGTGAGCTATGTAAACCACAAAGGGGGCACAGTGTCCAGAGCTCTGTGCCAGTTAGCAATAGAAATCTGGACTTGGTGCACAGAGAGGAATACCACCCTCCAAGCAGAACACCTTCCAGGTCAACTGAACTCGCAGGCCGACAAGGGAGTCCAGGACGGTGAAGGATTGCTGTGACTGGAAGCTGAATCAATCAGTATAGAAGCGGTAATGGGTCCACTAGAAGTAGATTTGTTTGCATCACTCCTGACAAAACAGCTTCCCCGCTTTTACAGCTGGAGACCGGATCCAGAAGCGGAGGCAACAGATGCTTTCATGCACAATTGGGCCTCCAGTCAAGGATTTGCCAATCACCCGTGGTGCCTGACATACTGTACTGTTGTCTCACCAAAGTGAGTACAGAAGCAGCGAGAGTACTACTAATAACAGCTCTGTGGAAAACCCATCCATTGTTCCCACTAGTACTGGAACTTCTGGAGGACTATCCTCCAAGGATTCCCCAACAATCATACTTGATATCAATGACAGTGGGGCAGCAATTTCTGATGCAACAGGGAGTATCCCAGTTGATCGCCTGGCCTATCTCAGGCAATCCTATGCATCACAAGGAATTTCTTCGCAAGGTTCAGACCTCATGCTTGCATCATGGAGGGACAAAACTAACTCAAATTATGGTTCCTCATTCTCTAAATGGGCTAGCCGGTTTAAGTAGAGGGGTTGAGATCCCCTTACTGGACCTATAGAGGATGCATTCTGAATAAGGTTCAAACAATTAGCTGAATATTCGGATTAATATTAGTTTGCTTTGTAGCCGAATAATAAAATTAACGATTATTCACAAGTGATCATGTGGCCACTTACTCGGAGAAAACAACAGCATTTGTGTGGCTTCAAAAAGGGTGCTAGCACCCTAACGCGGCCACTACCAATAAGTCTACAAATAACCACAAACAGCTTTGTGGCTTCGTATGAATAACTTTACTAAGAAAGAGATGCCATACCGTATAGCGCAATATTTTGGCGGGGGGAAATTTTGACAGATGCAACATTTGGAAATATTTGACAGGGAAAATATTGACGATTAGACCAAAGTCACACGCCCACGCCCCACATCTGAGCGCGAACCTTTAGTGTTTGTAAATGGCGTCGTGTTTTAGTGTTGCCGCAGTCACTAGAGGGTACCATGTGTACAAAGAAATTTGGAATGCAGAACTTGACGAAGAACTGACATGCAAGAGAGAGGTGGGAAATCGGAACGATACATTTGCTGTGGCGATGCGAAAGGACTCTGTAACAGTGGGTCATGTGCCACGTGTCATTTCACCTATTTGTTCAATATTTCTACGGCAAAGCGAAAACATAAGTGCAGAGTCACTGGAAACAGGCAATGTTCTTCTGACTTACCACAAGGAGGACTGGAATTACCGTGTATTCTTACATTTAGCATACAAGATCAAAGAGAGAGCAGCAAAACAGAAAAGTTAATCAGCGATTCACTTCGATTGATGAAAGGGAAGTTAGTAATAGAGTTACAGAGTCCAGAGAAAGATAACAACAGTACCAGCAATGCTACCAAGTGCAACACCAGCACAGGCAAAGATGGCAGTGGAGGCAGCTGTAATACTTTAACAAGCCACGGTGCCAGCAGTAGTAGCACCAACAATACTGGAAGTGGTAGCACCAACAATACTGACGGTAGTTGCACCAATCTCAGCACCAGCGGTAGTGGTAGTAGCACCACAAGCAGTTGTACAAATGAAGCTATCGTTGAAGTCATTGATTTGGAAACTGCTGATGATGAATCTCCAAAAAAGAAGAAACCACTGTGTATTGATACCCATCTCATCATCATGGGTGAAAAGCTTACAGATATAGAGATCAATCACTGTCAAAAAATGTTGAAGCTACAGTTTCCTAAATTAAATGGATTAAGGTCAACCCTGCAACAAGATAAGCCATCCAATGAGCCCACAACTAATTGGGTTCAAATTGTTCATTGTCCGTCACGTGATCATTGGATTACAGCAACAACCATTGGCTGTAACAACGGAATGGTGAAGATATATGACTCCATTTTCCAAAACATTGATGAACCTACAAAACAGATTTTATACAAATGTTTTCCCAGTAACACTCACATCATAGTTGTAGGAAAAACACAAAAGCAAGTAGGAGAGAAAGATTGTGGAATTTTTGCCATTGCGTTTTCTACTAGCTCAGCACTTGGCATTGATATAGAACATGCCAATTTACACCAGGACCGGATGAGGCTTCATCTTGCCAGGTGTTTTCTCCAGAACAAACTGATTTTGTTTCCAATGACTGAACGTTAGTATATATATTAACAACACATGACTCTTACTTATACATATCATTTCATATAATTTTTAGACTAGTACCGGTATACGTATTTAGTTATGTAATTTTCAGTTACTTGATATCTTGTAATAACAATATTAATGAACACTCTCTTACCTTACCTGGACAACCCCATTTGACATGTGGTTTGTAGTCAATTACAATAAACAAAGTGACTAAATAGTACAGCCCTATCCCATGCACATGCTAGTATTAATTGCATAAGTGTAAACCAGACCCCAGGTAATGCAAGAGGAGTTCCATTGTACCAGTGCAGGAGACTCATTAGTACTTTGCTTTATAATTTGTGGTACACCAAAATATAAACCACATTAGTATTCTACATTCCACTAAATTATTGAACATGATGATTGTATAATATTTGCTAGTTGCTACTACCCTGTCATGAAATGAAATACACAATGGAATTCAACATTGTGTTATATACAAACGTTTCTTCTATTGTGATATCCCAGCCGAGGAAAATCCATTCTTGATTATCTCCGGTTTACTCTTGATATAGTCAAAAGCATTGGCCATCCACTGAGCCCCTAATGGTTTTATAGTGACCAGACGGAGATCAATGAGCTCAACACGGTTCTCATCCAGTTGACTACAAACTTACTTCGCATACCAATCGCGGAATTCTCTTCGAAGAAAATCCTTTACAGATTTATTGACAGCCAAGTCCAGAGGCTGAAGCCTATCTGTGACAATTGACCTAATTATCTACTATACAGAGACCAAAGTACAAGATTTACCTTGTTTCATTGATACACTATAGTCCCTCAAAGTTAAGGTGGCACTGAACCGATTAAGTCCAGCCGCACAAAACAATTTGTTTCAACCCACGCGCTTAATGAGCTATTTTAGGGTGACCCAAAACTTCGCTAGTGTACAACTTAATCTACGCCTTAAAAGCTGTTGTGATAGCCTGTGATGCTTTAGTTTAGCATACAAAGTTTCATGAAATAACACGTCTTCATTTTTCGCCTACAAAACTCTGACCCGATTTTTAAAATAACTTGGCCAATGAACAACCTAGCACTAAGCCACTTCGGTTCCAACCATTTCTCACCTTGTAGAACAATTCTACGCTTTCCTTTTCACTGATAACAACATGGAAAGTAGTGAAAACGCACACCCGTGGGCTACAACATTGGCTAACAACTCCATCAAACCCGAATCGCAAAAATTCGAAGCGTACCATTGTAGTGTCGCTTACCCAATGCCTATACCAAATTTTGATGGTCTGTGGTGCATAATTTTGAAGTTATTTAGTGAGAAAGGAGACAGTGTGGCAACAGTAATCACGCGATGGCAGCTGGTGCCGTTCACCAGTGAATTAACCAGAGTTGTGACAAGTTAATAGTTTTAAAGCCTGAATAACGTTAGTTGTATCAACAAAAGTAGCTGGGCGGTCTGACAGGGCTTGTTCTGTTAGTCAACTGAGACGCTTCGCTGTGGTCTATGAATTTCCATGTTTGTTCGCGCATTACCACAAACATGCTGTACAATTAACTTTGTGTGGCTGCCCTTAATCGGTTCAGCACCACCTTAACCCATACATTTTTTTTATTCCGAGATACTGGTTACTTGCACAGGTACATTTATTTTTGTAATAATAATCAATTTCTTTGTATATAATCATCACAAACTCACTACAACTGTTATTTGGCATCAGTACTGATGGTTTAGGATGGTTAGTTCTTGATAAACTTCATCACAATCATTAGAGTACAGCAGTGTTGCCATAAAGGACGCTAGTGACTACTGTCTTCTAATGGCACCATTTTTGACTTAAAAACTTGCCTCTCCGTCTTATTCGGCCTCATTGTGCTAATTAGAATACTGCAGTGGTTGTATTTGCCAATTGTAGTTGGTGTCAGGTAGCGAATCTGCCAAGATGAGGGTAAAGTCTTCAATTCACTTCATCCCAAATGGCTACGCTATATCACAGATCCTTTGACCAAATTCACGGCGCTGTATCTCTGGAATACAGTCATGTAATCACCACCATCTTGTTGGAAATTTAATTATCTTTCAAATGGTGCCTAGTATAAGGGAATAGGGTGTGCGGTTTACAAGCTGTTCATAATATTTGAACTCACGTAATTTACGGGTCAAGATGACCAACCTTTGTATTTAATGTTAAATCTACATGAGATCCTTTTCAAAAGCACTTAAATCGTAACTACATAGTCCTACAATTTTTATACTAGCACGCTGGAAGCTACTCTGAATGAAGTTCAGCTTATAACTCACAACTCTATGTTTAGTATTAACAGATGTCTTAAATAGAACAGAAGTTGATAAAAGTGTGCTCCATCAGCCAAAACATTGTTTTTTCATCGCCATAACTCACGAAGCCATTCACCTATGTGCAAAATCTAAACACAGGCCTTTACAAAATTTATCATGCAGTGAATCTCCACTGCAGTGTCACTACTGCTTAATCATATTAGATGCCATATGGAACATCATACTTAAATTAAACGCAAGGTGAAAAATTGAACTCCACCCAACGTTTTTGTTGAGCACTCAAGCTACATTCATCCGAGCATTCGATTTCAAGCAATCTGTAGACTAGAAAAAGATTCAAACTTTCTAAGCTCCCTAGCTTGAAAAGTTATTTGAATTGTCAAGAAAGAGTCGATCACCACTCTCCAATGCATTTCTCAGCAGCAACAAAGGATTGCTTTGTCATGGTTGGGACTCCGAGAGCTGCCATAGAGCTGACCTCATGCTTGCATCATGGAGGGACAAAACTAACTCAAATTATGGTTCCTCATTCTCTAAATGGGCTAGCTGGTATAAGCAGAGGGATCGAGATCTCCTTACTGGACCTATAGAGGATGTTGTAAATTTCTTAGCCAAGCTGCATTCTGAATAAGGCTCAAATGATTAGCTGAATATTCGGATTAATCTTCGTTTACTTTGTAGCCGAATAATAAAATTAACAAACGATTATTCGCATGTGATCATTTATATGGTGACACGTGATTAGCTGTCAGTAATTAACAAAGCAGAAGACGATGCTATTGAAAGTAACAAAAAGAAAAGGACTATGAGGATAAAGTGAAGAGTAGTAATAGAATTAGGCAGGCACTAATTGGAATTTGGCGAATTGATAGCAAAGCACACGCCCTATTTAATTAATTATTAGATTACTAATTGCTGTGGCTGAAGTGAGAACTGGAACTGGGAGTGCCACACCTCTTCTGCACTACTTGTCATGCCCGTTTCGAGTGAGGTTTGAGGATACCATGTGTACAGTAGCTAGCTATCTAGTCAGATAGTCGAGGCAGGCTTGGCTGTAGCATGATGCCTTGCCCAGTAGCCCTTGGTCAAGTAGAAAATTGATTGCTTGGTTTGCTACAGCAAAACATTTGGAAGGGTAAAATTTGGCAAATTCATGGTCATTTGCCAAATTCACTAAATTTTAATGGCGCCTAAGTTTCCTCCATACGGTATCAATATTTGTATCACTATTTAAAGCACACTCCATAAGAGGGGAATCATGCTCTACTGCTGCAGGGGTGGGAGTTACAACCAAATATATATTAGATGCAGCACATTGGTATTCAGAGGGCACCTTTCAAACATTTTACTGCAGAGAACTTCAGAAAGATGATAGAACTACCTTCAGTATTGCAGTTCTATCATCAAAGTCATTTTCAAACAATACATGGTGATATGAAACTGAGCCTTCACATGTAACAAGTGAACCAATCAAGAGAATTATTAGAGGAAAGAAAGTGCTAATTCTTCCATTGATATTGAAGTTATTGCGGGAAGGTAGCCTACACTTAAATGACACCGTTGAATTAAAAACATGTGTTCACACATTATGATTCATATACCTCCCCCGCACGTGCATATACATTACATATTCCAGAAAGAGGTTATTTTCGTCTAATTCGCAATGTCCAACCGACAGAAAATACATATCCACATGTACAATACATATATCATTTACTTCTAGCAGTACCATCAAACCTTTCACTCATGTGATTATAAACTTGCCATCTACACCATGTCTCTACTGCTATAATACTTTGTAGCATGACAGATACTACCATATCCCATAGCAGTCTTTGGCTTGCTACATATACATGTCCTAGTGCAGATTGACTAGCAGCTATAGTCTAACATTACTAGCTAGGTCATGTAATACAAACTGATAGGGTTGAATACCTATGTGAATAGAAAAGTGAGCAGAGCATGACTATGGTTAATTCTAACTTTGCAAAACTACTGAGTAGCCACTAGATACAATGACGCCCACTTGTGGGGTAGTACTGGCCCAATTGTGGTAGTGTGTGTCGAGGATTCACCTCACCTAGCTTGTGTAAATAATCATGCAGTTTTCATCAATCATGGTTTCTCTTTCATAACCAGATTGACATCCACAAGTAGGACAATCATGTATATAGTCTCTATACCAACATTTGCAGTTTAAACTGTGACACCATTATAATATTCGTTTCACAGTATTCACTATTGTGGCATGTTCCTACGAGTAGCTTTCACTCCTTCGATTTCAGACATTCCGAGTCTGCTTCAGTCATCTCTAGAAGATGAGTTCACCTCTGTAGAATTCACAACATCGCTTGAGAAGGCGAGGAACACACTGATTTGTCATGCCAAGATTCACGCAATGTGACCTTCTGTAAAATAAAGAAAAACAGTAAGTTCATGAAACGTGAAAAATTTTCTAGTCAGAAGTGGGCCCAAAAAAAAATTTTGCACTATGCCGCAATGCAAAGTACAAGCCTTCTAGGGTGGTCTGGGGGCATGCCCCAGTGAAAAAGGATCACTCTGAGATTGAATCTGACACCACTTTCAGCTACCTATCACTGAGCTTTATACACATACATTAAAAAAATTTGTATTGCTGCACACATAGTTTACAAATTTAAAAAAAAAAAACTAAGAATCAATGTATTGTACAGCCAGTTTGTAGACTTAGCTGGGCTAAATGATTTGTTACAAGAGGTATTGAGTCAGCACAGATTGAATTATAACTATCCAACTAGCTATTACTAAGGCCACTCTAAAAAAATTCATTGCTTCCCATTTCCCGCCCACATGCAGATTCTATTCCCTCATGGTCATTCATTACTGCTGTCAACTGAACATTTTATTCATTATTTATCCCGTGATTGCATAGCAGTAACTAGTTTAGCATTCAGAAAGCCCATTTAACAAGCATAGTAAATTTCACAAATAATTCCTCCGAAAATTATAAACGCATGTGCCTAATAACCAGAGTCTATGGTATTTGAATTTCGTGTCATGCCTTTTGGCTTAACAAATGCTCCAACTGTGTTCCAATGTCTGATGCACCAAGTCAAAAACAGGTTGAATCCAATGGAAAGCAGGGCTTTTTAAGTGTGCACATCGATGATCTACTTGTCTATTCAAGGACTCTAGAGGAACACCTCAGTCACTTGAGCAGAGTGATGGATAGATAAGGAAAGCTAACTTAAAACTCCAACCAGCTAAGTGTCACTTCTTCAGGGAGTTGGTAGAATTCCTGGGACATGTCCTCACCCCTCAGGGCATCTTGCCAAACCTAAAGTAACATCACTGAGCTCAGCCAATTTCTTGAATTGGCCTCTTATCATCGGCATTTCATTGCCACTTTTGCTAAAGTAGCTTCACCTCTACATCAACGTACTGGTAAAGATGTGAAAAGGGATTGGAATGAGACATGCCAGACTGCTTTCAGTGAGTTAAAACAATGTCTACTTAGGTCCCCAATTTTACTTTACCCAGACTTCGACCTCAAATTTGTTCTTGAAATAGAAGCCAGTATTGATGGACTAGGTGCCATATTGTCACAGAAGAAACTTGATGATAAACTTCAGTAGCATTCACAAGTAGTGGCTGAAAAGCACTATAGCATCACTGAACTGGAAACCCTGGCAGTGGTGTGGGCTATACAGCACTTTTAAGCAAGCATATTTGTATGGGCATGATGTAACTGTCATCACCAATCACTCTGCTGTCAAGAAAGACTGGAAGAAGACGGGCCGCTGCACCTTGCCACCTACAAGGCTAACTACTACACGAATGCCATGGAGTAAAGATGACCGGTCACTTATCTGGTAATCTATTGTATGCTACAATGTGTTACAGTTGGTGGTGGAAAATATGTATTTTGACGCCATTACTTTTTGTAGGAATTGTGCTGAGTGTGCTATTGCGACAAGAGTAGGAAGGGAGAAGAGGCCACCTCTCCATCCTATACCAGTAACACGGCCATTTCAAATATGGAGCATAGACATAATGGAGTTGCCTAAGACAGCCAAGGGTAATAAATATGTTATGGTGATGCAAGACTTCTTAACCAAATGGCTCCTAGTTTTCCCTGCACCTGAGAAAGCCAATTGATTCACTAGGCTCTTAGTTGATGAAGTGTTGTCAATGTATGGTGTACCCGAGTCCTAATTGATTCACTAGGCTCTTAGTTGATGAAGTGTTGTCAATGTATGGTGTACCCGAGTCCCTGCTCTAAGACCAAGGCACTAATCTACCGGCAAATGTGGTGCAAGATGCCTGCCAACTGTTAGGCATAACAAGGCTTTGGATTGCTATCTGTCTGGAGTCTTTGGGCTTATAGGAATACTCCACATGAAGCAACAAAGGAGAAACCATCTTATCTACTGTTTGGCACTGACTGCTGTTCCCCTACAGAAGTGGCATTTCTTCCAATGTAGCCAGTAGAACACACTGATGTCACAGAGTACAAAGAAGTTGTGCTGTCTTTGTCATGAGAAAGAGAACTGGCTGCTGCTAACATTAGGACAGCTCAGAAGAATTACAAAACTGAATATGACAAGCGTGCAGCTCATATGAGCCTTAAGGTTGGGGACCTAGTGCTGGTCCGATTCCCCAAGAGGAAAGTGGAAAAACCCATCTCGGCCATGGCATGGGCCATACAGAGTAATCCAATGTAATGCTCCAGATGTAAGTGCACCAATGAAGGGTTTGCCCATGCCCTCAGCTACCAATTGGTTACTACTGGTATGGTGGGAAGCACACAGTTTGGGAAAACCCCAGATTGGGTAGAGAAGTAACTCTCAGAAGGTTCATGTCTGATGGTTCAAAGGTTACACTAGACTGAAAGTAAGTGGTATTTAAGGTGTAAATGGTTTTGCTTGTAGCCAACATGCGTTTGTGCCATGTTTTCTCGAGTGATAGGTATGCTGGTAGTTTGCATCATGGTGGGTTCATAATAGGGATTGCTCTTGTTTTTTTTTGCAAAAACTCTAATAGAACACACGCCTAAAAACAACCTTGGAAAGCATCCTCCAACTCAAAACAACCCCCTGGTGGTTATTTGCAATGAGTATTGGTCCACTATTAAGTATCAAGTGAAAAGGAAACAGTATGTGTATTTGGGACACAACTGAAATTTGCCGTTTTGTTCATCTTCATATTATTATTCTTGTTTCACTCATGTGCAGCAAAAGTTATCCACCTTTTCGAGCTAAAAACTATATAGCCATGCTTACTGAGTCCTTCCGCCTGTCCATGACCTATTAATAAGCACGTATTCCATGAATCACAAACCACCCTAGACCTCGAAAATTTTCTTCTAAGTTCTCTTCACCATTACACTATTGGCAGCATTTCTGTATAGTAAAGAAGCTGTATAACAATAAAGTTATAGGATTCCATTGTCAGTGTGAGCTTTTTTGGACTTTGTTAGCGTTAGTCAAGTACTCTAGGCTGTAGCAACACTTCTTACACTTAGCAGATTGCCCATAGCATCTCTGCATGGTGAATATACTACTTCCTGTAAGAGGACAATCACAATTTTCTATCAGTGACCATACAAGTGCTCTCACACAAAGATGTAACGAAGTGATAGTGCTGTCACCAGAGATTATTCGTTGTTATGAATGTGGTTTCTATAAACTATTTCCTTTTGGCACAAAGCCTAAAGTTGGGTGGAGTCAGTTAGTTGTTGTTAATAGTGCTCTGCAATATATCGGTAATACCGTTTATCATGATAAATTATCATAACCGATTATCATACCGTGACAGTGTTTGATAACCGATATATCGAAATACCGGCATATCGATGAATACCGGTATAGGATTGCTTTTAACCCAGCCTTTGGTGTTTAATTATCCAATTTGTTGATAGTTTAGCAGACATGCCCTAAACAAAAACTTGAGGTTGTCACATTACAACACATGCTTACTTGTACTGAACTATATATTTCTTGGTTTTTGGGATGATACCGCTTCGTACTAGGCCCAAGAAATGATGCAATAATTACAAAAACAAACTAACTATATACCGATATACCGCGATATTTTCCTGTTACTAATACCGTGTATCCAAATTTCAATACCGCCGAGCTCTAGTTGTTAATTAAATTTTGTGAGGTCACAATTGTCTGTCCACATTGCCAGTGTAAACAACATGGCTTCATGCTGTTGATAACCTGTGATTGACATTGCAGCTACACAGAAGTGACATTATTGTTGTGTGTATCCAAGACTAGCTACTCCGCAGTCTACAAAACTAGCTGTATATGATGTGGTATGTGTAATAACTTATTTGTGGATGCCACATATTGTTTGTGGGAAGCCATAAGTATTCATACATGTCCACAGCATAGATTTCATCATGGTATATACCAATGTAATGGATACAATACTAACATGAACAACAAACTCTACTCTTTTCTGACATGTCATTTATAGTACTGTGCACCAGTGAGCCAATCATAATAATATGCTCAATACAATATTGTGGTCCATGCACCCCTGGAGAAACTGCACGTGAATCTTACTGTGCTGAAACAATAAATGCACAACCACTGACTATTTTTGACTTATAATTATATGTTTGTCAAAGTTCATGCGTGTGTAAGAGTAAGAGGTTAGAGGTCACTACGTAAGAGGTTAGAGGTCACTACGTAAGAGGTCACTACATACAAGTGTAAGAAAAACTTAGGAATTTTCAGTATGAGTAGGGACTGCAACAATAAAAAGCACTGAAACAAGCCACTGAGATGAAACACAACTGAGTGCATGCATTTTAATCCCTACCTTAGCCATACATCATAGCAGGCTAAAGTAGGGATTAAATGCATGCACTCAGTTGTGTTTCGTCTCAGCGGCTTGTTTCAATGCCTTTTATTGTTGCAGTCCCTACTCATACTGAAAATTCCTAATTTTGTCTTACACTTGTTTGTGTACTTTTTTTTCGTAAACATACACATGAATCACATTATATCAATTTCAATGTGTTGTGATTATATTACAGGATAGTAGCTGGTGGTGGGACATATCCTATGAGTGCAAACCAAGAAAACTTGAAACCCCGTGCCCAGACCACTTATATATCAATTTCAATGTGCTGCTATAAACTAGTACATTGAAATACAGGGATAGCAGCTGCTGGTGAGACATGTCCTATGAGACATGTCCTGGTGAGACATGTCCTATATCGCGCCTTCGGCGCTTATAAGCTCCTGGTGAAACCCAGGGGAACTTGAGGCTCGTGCCCAGACCACTTAGCTATGAAAGAAACTTTTAAACATAATCAGCAACAAGGTGTATGTTGATTGGGCTACAAAAATGGACTTGTATTCTATTATTTTAAGGCACGCTTGTTTAGTCTATTGCTAGAAACATACATCAACTCTTACGTGTAGTTTCTAGACACTGGATTGAACGCAGCATACACAAGTACAGTAGCTATTCCCAGGCGAGTATTCCATGGTGCGGCTTAAAACACATGTATTCCAATAATTTTTTTGGGGACGCAATGATGTGGTCTGATGGAAACCGTACCCATGAGCGATGGTCACGATAAAGAAGGATCAAAGGTAAAACAGTAAGCAATAGTGTATACATAGTAGGATATTTAAAATACTAAAGGTTTCATCTCCATGAAATTCGAAGCGTTTCCGCCAAAGAAGTTGAGCTTGTTTATGCCTGACCAATACTGTCAAGTGGCCGTGAAGGGTTTGAGAAGATGATTTTTGGCAGATTTATTCTCGAGACACCTTCGTCATCCCTACCATACAGTACAATCGAGCTGTATGATATTTTCTCGAAACATAAATGGCCATAACTTTCACAAACTTTAGTGTAAGGACTTGATATAATGCTCAACGGATTCACCATGTCATAATAAATGGCAGTTGGTTTTTTGCTGCAAGCACCTAAGTTATGAAGGCTTAATGATAAAAGTCTGAAAATCATGAAGAGGAAAGGTCTACAGTTTATTGGGTTGTTGAGGCCCCGGGTTAGCCTTTGAAGAGGTCCACAAATGTATGGAGACTAGTTCTACAATGGGCCCTTGTAACAAAAGTAAGCAATTCGGGAGATACAGGGCTGAAACTAACAATGTAGCAACACATGTGTTTCAAAAAAAGTATTTCAGGGCAAAAGGGTTGTTTTGAGGACCCACAAAAAATTGTGTACACTACGTATATATAGTGCTAGTATACAATAGTTACATGCACACTCACCTTGTGTAGGTACAGAAAGTAGTAATGACTTGATCAGTATTGGATTCCTACATGTGACTGACATAATTATATCAGATATCTTGAAATCCATATCTAGTTCGTTGCCTTCAAAAAATGCAGTAGCATAGCCAGATTTGAGTTCGGGATAATGTGTCTGAACTTCTTCAATAACATCGATAACACATCCCCCTGGAGGCACTTTCACTCTGGATGGCTTTAGTGCATTCTCATACTTTACCCATACGTTAACAAGCTAGATAATATGACAATCAGTATAATAACTACAGCATACAAGTGGAATGAACATTGTCATCACATTCATACTTGATACATGTATTTAAATAGTTTAGCTATTGCTCCTTCATAAAAAGTACTACGTAGGACAAGGCCTAATAGGTCATTACTTGCCACCTAGGTGAATCACTTCTATTATCAAACAGTACTGATCGGACCAATAGTGGCGTGTGCCACCTAAAATGTTGCATTCAAAAAATCATCCTAACGTAAAGACACCTAACACAACAAAAACCACCTTTATGGAACATTTAAAACAAGACTTTCAGGCAGCTAGATGTTGATTTTTTTTAATCCCTAAATCTCAAAATTTAGCTTACTGACTGACCAGTTACAAGGCTAGAGGCCAAAGAATGCTTGTATGGTCATTGGCCACAATAACAAACTCACCAGTGGGATGTGCCTTTAGGTATAGGCCCTCTGTGCCTTTCTTTTGTAGTGTGACTGACTAGAACTTAAACGTGTTGATGTGATTTATTAACTTAAATGCATACACAGTTGCATTTGTACAGTAAGGTTGCACTGCACACCCATGTGTATACAGTGGAACTTCAGTTATCCAGACCCCACTTATCCGGATTCTCGGACCACTTCTGGTCCCAAGATCGGATAGCTGAGGTTCCACTGTAAATTGCATGTACTTGTACACACTTCACATTGCTAGCTATAGTGTAGTTGTATCATTGGTTTATATGAGACTTGACACTTAGCTGTAGTCAGGAACTATTACATGGTGTAACTGTATCATTGGTTTATATGACACTTGACACTTAGCTGTAGTCAGGAACTATTACATGGTGTAACTGTATCATTGGTTTATATGACACTTGACACTTAGCTGTAGTCAGGAACTATTACATGGTGTAACTGTATCATTGGTTTATATGACACTTGACACTTAGCTGTAGTCAGGAACTATTACATGGTGTAACTGTATCATTGGTTTATATGACACTTGACACTTAGCTGTAGTCAGGAACTATTACATGGTGTAACTGTATCATTGGTTTATATGACACTTGACACTTAGCTGTAGTCAGGAACTATTACATGGTGTAACTGTATCATTGGTTTATATGAGACTTGACACTTAGCTGTAGTCAGGAACTATTACATGGTGTAACTGTATCATTGGTTTATATGACACTTGACACTTAGCTGTAGTCAGGAACTATTACATGGTGTAACTGTATCATTGGTTTATATGAGACTTGACACTTAGCTGTAGTCAGGAACTATTACATGGTGTAACTGTATCATTGGTTTATACGACACTTGACACTTAGCTGTAGTCAGGAACTATTACATGGTGTAACTGTATCATTGGTTTATATGAGACTTGACACTTAGCTGTAGTCAGGAACTATTACATGGTGTAACTGTATCATTGGTTTATATGACACTTGACACTTAGCTGTAGTCAGGAACTATTACATGGTGTAACTGTATCATTGGTTTATATGACACTTGACACTTAGCTGTAGTCAGGAACTATTACATGGTGTAACTGTATCATTGGTTTATATGACACTTGACACTTAGCTGTAGTCAGGAACTATTACATGGTGTAACTGTATCATTGGTTTATATGACACTTGACACTTAGCTGTAGTCAGGAACTATTACATGGTGTAACTGTATCATTGGTTTATATGAGACTTGACACTTAGCTGTAGTCAGGAACTATTACATGGTGTAACTGTATCATTGGTTTATATGACACTTGACACTTAGCTGTAGTCAGGAACTATTACATGGTGTAACTGTATCATTGGTTTATATGACACTTGACACTTAGCTGTAGTCAGGAACTATTACATGGTGTAACTGTATCATTGGTTTATATGACACTTGACACTTAGCTGTAGTCAGGAACTATTACATGGTGTAACTGTATCATTGGTTTATATGAGACTTGACACTTAAGCTGTAGTCAGGAACTATTACATGGTGTAACTGTATCATTGGTTTATATGAGACTTGACACTTAGCTGTAGTCAGGAACTATTACATGGTGTAACTGTATCATTGGTTCATATGACACTTGACACTTAGCTGTAGTCAGGAACTATTACATGGTGTAACTGTATCATTGGTTTATATGACACTTGACACTTAGCTGTAGTCAGGAACTATTACATGGTGTAACTGTATCATTGGTTTATATGACACTTGACACTTAGCTGTAGTCAGGAACTATTACATGGTGTAACTGTATCATTGGTTCATATGACACTTGACACTTAGCTGTAGTCAGGAACTATTACATGGTGTAACTGTATCATTGGTTTATATGAGACTTGACACTTAGCTGTAGTCAGGAACTATTACATGGTGTAACTGTATCATTGGTTTATATGACACTTGACACTTAGCTGTAGTCAGGAACTATTACATGGTGTAACTGTATCATTGGTTTATATGAGACTTGACACTTAGCTGTAGTCAGGAACTATTACATGGTGTAACTGTATCATTGGTTTATATGACACTTGACACTTAGCTGTAGTCAGGAACTATTACATGGTGTAACTGTATCATTGGTTTATATGACACTTGACACTTAGCTGTAGTCAGGAACTATTACATGGTGTAACTGTATCATTGGTTTATATGAGACTTGACACTTAGCTGTAGTCAGTACATGGTGTCAAAAGAGTGATGAGGAGGACAAAGGTAAGTCCATGATCTGTATATTGTACTGCGGTTGGCGAAAAGGCACGTCTCGGGACGAAGCAATGTCGAACAGTGAAAAAATCAAGCCTGTATGTAGCCTTATCCATTGTCGAGTTATGCTTGACTGAAGGCATCGGTTAGTTAGTTAGTAATAATAAAATTCTGTTTAGTGGAAAATGTTTAAATTCATAAAAACTTGTTGGAAGGGTTTGGGGTCACTATGAAGGCATTTTTGGGCTTGGCTATGCCTAACCAATGCTGCCAAGCTGTTAAAAAGGAAATTGGAGGTTGGTTTTAGGGTGACATTTTTGGCTGGAAAAGCCCAATTATTCATAATCCCTAATATACAGTACAGTATACAGTACTACCGTACTGTATGATAATCATAATTTCTTAATTGGCTGTTATGATGCAAGTCCAATAACCAACAAGCACACAGAAAAATTAGGAATTTTCAACTAGAGTAGGGACCATAGCACATCGATAAAAAGTACTGAAACAAGCTGGAGTAGTGCACAATATTAAATCACAGTAAAACAATAAGTGCTATATTCCTACAGTACATTCTGTGTACTTGTTTGTTAACTTTTTTTTGTAAATAATAATTACTGGTGAACCCACACATACAGCATCTGAAATGGCGCCGCGCGCCCCAATTATCATCTGAAAAGTGAAGTATCCATTACACTTCGTTGTCAGCTATGTTCAACACGTTACACAGCATTTTGAATCAAGAACTGTTTGAAAATCATCTCTGCAATCCACGCATACCGAACAAATGGTGCTGCGCACCCCAGTTATATCAATTATCGTCTGAAAAGTGAAGTATCCATTACGCTTCGTTGTGGGCTATGTTCAATCCATCACACAGCAGTACGAATCAATAACTGTTCGAAAAGCACCTCTGCAATCAAAAAACAGCCACTATGAATAGTACGGACAATTTCCATTACGAAGGGAAGCCATCATGTGCTACCGCCAAATCGACACTTTTCGCTGTCAGCAAAGATGAATGGCGCACAAAGGAGAACACTGGTAAGTCCATGAAGAATGCATTGTACTTACTGCGGTATGCCAAAAGGCACCTCTCGGACCAAAGCGACATCGAACAGTGAAAAAATCTAGCCAGTAGTCTTAGCCGTTATCGAGTTACACTTGTCTGAAGGCATCAGTCAGTCAGTTATAATATAGCAGCGTAGCCCCAAAAATTGGAAATATTCTGCACTTTTTCATAAAACCATGAAACACATAAATAGTACTCCTCATGGCATGTAATTTTAGATATAGTGCCATTGCTGAGTTGACCGTTGGTGACTTTTACAGCCATTTTTGTACAGAAATCATTTTTGTCTTTAACTCCCTGAGGCAGTAATTAACTTGCTAGAACATGGTACCAAACAAAAGATCTTGTTGATAGAAACAACTTGGTTTATTTGAAGTCAATAGGTGATTTCATTACAAAGTTATGATCATTTTTACTAGTTGCAAAAATTGATAAATTTACCTTCCCTCGAGGTGTGAATTACCTGTGGGCAGATAATTATGCATAAAGTTATCAAATTTTGCAGCTAATAAAAATACTCATAACTTAAGAATGAAATCACCTATTGACTTCAAATAAAAACCAAGTTGTTTCTATCAGCAAGATCTTTTGTTTGGTACCATGTTTTAACAAGTTAATTAGTGCCTCAGGGAGTTAAAGACAAAAATGATCAATTTTCTGTACAAAAATGACCATAAAAGTCACCAAAGGTCAAATCAGTGATGGCACTATATCTGAAAATACATGTATTGAGGAGTGCTATTTATGTGGAAAGTTTCATGGCTTTATGAAAAAGTGCACAAATTTTTGGTTGTGCTGCTATACTACTAGTCAGTCAGTCAGTAGAAAATTCCGTTAAATAAATATTTTTTTAAATTCCGTAGCAACTTGTTGAAAGCGTTTCAGGTTGATCTGAAAGCTTGTTTGGCCTAACCAATACTGCCTCATCGCCAGTGAAAATTGAGGCTGTTTTTTGGGTGATATTATTTCGTGGGCCACGCCTACTCCTTTGTGATCCCTACTATACACTACTATCATAGTGTATGATGACATAAAAGAAAAGTCTGTTACGTAAAACAGTCATATAATTAGTTCTTATAGCATGCTGAACATGACTGTCATTAGGCTGTCCACTGTGATTTTTAGTATCATCAGTTAGAATTAAAGCCTAAATAGAGTTTGCATGCTTTTTTTTGAAAACTCTTCAAAGCCTCGTTCATCAGTACCAAGTGCCATCACCAGTGATGACAGTAAGAATGAGGATAATTCTATTGTGTGGGTGAGCACTCCAAGAGACAATGCATCAGGCCTATCAATTCTGCTTTACAAAAATACAACAAGAAATGGGAAAAGGGTTTCTCATGGCTAGAGTACGATGAAAACTATTAAGGTGCATTTTGTAAGGTGTGCCGAAAGTCAAAACCTACTCGAACTCAAAACTTCACAAGTGGTGGTGTATGGGTAACTAAACCATTCCAGAACTGAACAGGTGGTTGAAAAGATGAGAATACATGAAAGAGTGATAATTATAAGAAACACATAGAAGCTGAATCTATTGTTAGGGAACAGTTATACATCACTTCCAACGCATTGGGGATTCTGACAAGAGCAAGAATTGAAATATGCTTTTTCTGTGAACAACATATTCCTTACACAACAAATTTTAATAAGCTTGTTGATCTTGTTGTTTCCTGTGGGAGATCTCGATGAATTCATCCATATGGTAGCAAGGAATGCATCCTACACTTCAACTCAATTTTTCTAAAATTAATTTTATTGTATAAATTGAATGTATATTGAAAATTTTTATATGATAGCATATATACCCTATGTCTGTGGTTGTAGTGGCTTGGGTCTCTATTGTGTAATGCTGACAATTAGGCACCCACAAGCATTTTCCCATGAAGCCTTAAAAGGATATTTCTGCATTGCTCCACATTTTAAAAGGGAACTGTAGTCTTTTTTCTTTAATTATTTTTATTGTAAAAATTTATTGTATATGAGAAGTTAAATATGTGTACCAATTTTTATAGCTGTGCTACGTTTCCTTATAGAGATATTGCAGAGGAAAGTTGTGCATTCCAGACACCATACTAACTTGCGGTTTGACGTCACTGGATCCAGGAAGCCTTAATTGATGTATTGAAATGGCTGAGAGCAACAGTAACGTAGGTAGCAGCAACAAAATTAAGCCTTACCAGTTTGAACCAGCACACGCTACGGGTTATAGTGACAGTGAAGACGATAGTAGCGAGTCAGAAACTGAGATAAGAGAACAGGCAAGCTTTACTGAGCGCTTGGAGACAACAGATTGGTGTGAGTGCGCGAAATGTACGCCCATGTCTAGTGGGATTGAGTGCCAGAGTTGTCGCAAAATGGACAAAGTTAAAGAACGTCTAATGGAGTCCAACGGAGACAGCCTTGAGTGTATCACAGACCACGAGCAGTTTAAGGCGGTTTGAAGGACATCCTGTACACAGCATTGGTCACAAAGAAGATGGTACGAGGAGGTTCATTACGTCTTCCATTATCTAACAGGTATGGGCTAACAGCAGCCTTTTACACAATAAAGTAAATGTGTTTATAGGTCTTACCGGTTGGCAGCTTATCGCCAATTCATCCACTGGACCTACAACTACCTGGGTAAAGGAATATGTAGAGTCCTCCTGTGTTGTTGTTGTGGCTATAAGAGAAACATTTCCTGAAGCAAACAATATTTACACTGGATTTAAAATAGCTGATTTGTAGAAAAGTTTGTTTAAAATAAAAAGTGTAGTGTGTTAATTACTGTGAAATATGTTGGTCTAATGTCTGGGTGGGAAATCTAGATAAGTGTTTTGCAATAACTTCATCCTTTGGTGGTCACTATATCGCTGCAATGTTCTTTGCTATTGTGTCCGGCTTTTCATAATTCTGCATGTCCTGTTGTCCATGAGTTCGTAAGTACAATATATCTTGTAACATGTGAGTGAGGTGTGTGTAGTCTTTGTCTTCTAATATTGGCTTAGCTACCCATGCATTCCTCCCCTTAGGAAGTACAATTTTATATCTGGCTTTGCCTATAACACAAATACACAAATGATGTCTAGCAAATTTCAAAATACCTGATTTTGTAATTGCTTGTTTACGGTGTGTGTTATAGTGGTGGTCTAGAATAGCAAGTTCAACACGAGCTCACATTCCATTATACTAAAAATGCTGCCGCTTAGGACAGTATTTCAGCAGCAAGAAATGGAAGACTTCCAGCGAGTCGGTCAATTCAATTGGCATGTATTCTAATGCATTTCATATGCATACATCTACGTATATAGGTGTGACCAATATAAATGTATGTACAAGGGTGCTCGTACTACTGAATTTGGTGAATATTCCATCAAGAAAAAGACAAATGCAATTGATGTCAAAGATAGAAAAACTGAAACTGGCAACGACTCGTTTCGCCCTCGGGTTGTCAACCCTACTAACGGTTTCTTCACAAGTTATTGGTTAATAACTGGTTATTTGGTGTACAGCATTATCACATAATCTATGAACCATTTCAACATTGCAACTGTAAAAAAAGTTCAAAACCATTTGTGCGGTCTGCACCTTACATCAAAGTAAAGGTATCAATGGCATAATAATACAATGCAGTATACTCTGTTACAGCAACAGACATCCCCACACCTGCACTTGTATTGTCATTTATATCTAGGGGCAGTAGAACAGGCCAAAGAGTGATAGGGCCAACTTTGACAGGGAAATTTACACAACAGAATTTGAAACATGCAGCATTATGGTGTTAATCTTAGGGGTCTGGGTGGGTTGCTGTGTATCGTACTGTCCACACAATACTTATTAGCTGCATAACCATACCTGTATGAGTCATACAGAACAGTTATACAGCTAATTGGACAAATACAGTACAGTTATGCACTTAATTGGGAAAATACAGCACACTCGGGCAGTCTACGGCTAGAAATAGATTGTATAAACACTTACTGATCATCTGATCACGAAGTTTTTTAAACACAACTCCACACGATTGTTCACATACGTGACATTGTAAATTGCTAAAACTAGCCAAACTATCGTATTAGCTCATTCTACCACTAGAAATAGATTATTTAAACACTTCCTGATATCCTGATCACCAAAAATCGTGGCAATTTGAGTACTAGAGAAAATCGCTCCAAGCCAGACGACCAGGAAGTACAATATAACACTTAAAGCACTGCCAATGTTTGTGTGTACAAAAAATACAACACTCGGAGGGAGGGGGGGTCTCGAGGCTAATACAGCACTCGGCTTCGCCTCGTGGTGTATTAGCTTCTTCTTCTTGACACACGCGTGGCAGTGCTTTAACTATAACTAATTGCATAATTCTAATATGTGATGAGGAGTGAACTGTTAGCAATATCTACACCATGTTACCTTGGGCTTCTTAAGATGAACAGCAAATTCTTATTGCAAGGCAACTGTGCGAGTTTCTAATTCTCTGTTTGATTCTCTGTGAGGCCAAGCCGCTTTTCATTTTCAATACCCTAGGAGGCCATCATATTATGCACAGTGCTTTCTTCGACAATTATTGTGCTAAAATACACATACATAAGGTGTCCCTATAGTATTACACATCGATCCCACTTTCAAACACTTGTACACGTGATCCCCATAGATTTCAAGAGCAATTTACGAGCCTGAAGTAGTGGGATTGAATGGGGTAGACTAGCTGAATAGACCAAACTTGAAGTGTGTTTGTGAAAACTTCAGTGAGAGCTTGTTTAAACTTTCAATACAAAATGTATGCGCTCACGTGTGCATGTTCAACCTCCCCTGCTCAATATCCTACATAAAGTAGCCATAAGCCACAAACCAAGGTACCTTGGCCTTTATACAAAGGTTGCAGGGACTTGTATACTCAGGTTTCGTCACACAGAAAAGCATTTACCTACACTTACTTATGTAACAGACAAAACAGAAAAGAGCCACAAGCTACTCAGTTTTGCATAATTTAATTGAATTCCAATGATAATTACGTACCAGCTACTTGCATCATTGTAGATGCCAAAGTTGATTGTATTTACTAACACGAATACAGGGGACAATAACACAGGGAACTGAAATTAAGATCAGCATTTATTCTAAATAATGTGCTATTACAAAATTCACCATAATATTGCTGGGACTTACCGGGGCTTAGAAGATAAAATGATTTCTACACTAGTGAAGTACCATCTCTGAAAATAAACACAGCGTTAAACTTCATGGTTTACTAGAATTATATTTCAGAACTCACATATCAATGGTGCTTGGCCTAATTCCTAATATTACCAGCTGTTAGTAGTCATTATTACATGGGCATGTGCTCCACATGCTATTCAGCACACGTGCATGGAAAAACCCTATAAATACCCACAATGCTTCACACCTTCTACCTTTTTCTTAGCTCACCATTGTTGGTAGTTTCGTTCAAGTGTTTTATGGAGATAAAGCTCATGGCGTTTTCTCAAGCTGGTAATTTTCTTGAGCAGTTTCAGCAACTACAGCAGCAGATGAAGCAGATCCAGGATGCGCTTCTCATTAACCAGCCCGCCATCATTTCACCGAAAAGTAACTCTCCCAGGAACACTTCAACTGGATCATCGTAGGCTGATGAAATGGACCGTCAAGACCCTCCTGTCAAAGAAGATCCTCCTGGCAAAGAAGAGCCTTCTGGCGTCCTGGCTACTACTCTTGACTCTTCGTGAAAAGTGGCAGAAGTTAGTGAGCACACAAAACAGCACCTGGTGCGCAGTTTTGCGTGCCTCGATCAAAGACCCCGGAGCTTGAAAGGATCATGGCGGCACAGTACTTGAAGAGGATGAAAAACAACAACCGGGCCCTCGCCAGGATCCAAGCACTGAACTCCAATGCCCTTGGCCCCCTGACAGAACTACTGGAAATGCTCAATAAGGAGGATGAAGAGATACCAGATCTACAGGAACGAGTGGGGTACGCAGTGGAGTCTGCAACCACCCTCCAGGGCAATGCCTTTGTACAGATGTCTATATTACATCACCAAAAAGTGCTCGAAGAGTCACACATTAGAAACTGCCTGAATTTATTAGAGTCATGAGGTGTAAAATGATGGGAGCTTAAAACAGCGCTTAACCATTATGTGTCTTTTTAAACTTGTTTGGCAATAGATAACTAAAAAAGTTGAGGAAGGTTAGCTAAAGTAAATTATTTCAAGGTAGATTTTTGAGGGTGGAGTGTTTTATCACTAATAAATTCAGGCAGTTACTCGTATGTGATAGCTGGCATAAGCAAATAGTTTTGTAGCGATTACTGTATAGCTGGTTATTTTCGAACCAGAAATTTTCGTAGGAACAGTAAAATCTGAATTTCAAAGAATGTATATTTCGAAGTACAGGTGGATTTCAAGCAAATAGAAATTCGTGTCACAAATTACAAAAATACGTAGAGTCTACGTGCGCTCGCCTTACTGATGGAATCAAGGACGAACAATCTCCACTTTTGCACGCTGGAAAGAAGCCTGAGTTATAAGCGGAATAGTTAACAACCACTGGCGAGGCAATCGGCTCAATCAGGGTACAGCAGCAGCAGACAGCATTGATTCCCAACAATGGCCATTATGGATAGTTTACTGGCCGTTGATGCAGTATGATACTGTTCAACTTTTAATACTACTGAGCTTAAACTTGTAAGAATACACAAGCGAATACACGTTTTCGGCGATCAGGTGAAGGCACATTATTTTTACTTGCATGTGGGAATTTATTTTCAAAGGACTTGGGAATTTATTCTCAAAAAGAAAGGCCTCTTTGAAACATTAGTCTGGTAGATGAAACTTGTAACCCAGAAAAAATGGTATAAAAGAAAGTTTGGTATCATTTTAAAGCTCCATTCTCATAGAACAACATATCCAAAGTCCCAAAAAATCCCCCTTGGGGAATTTGTTTTATATCAGTTTAAAATTTACAGGTGTTTTCAATCAGTATGCACACAATTGTGACTGGATCTGCAAGAACCCCACATGTTACTAGTTCATTTTTTTTGAATTTACATTTTCTTTACATGGCCAAGGAATGGTAAACTGAAGTTTCAGCTCTAGAAGCCAAGCACTTTCGAAGCGACAGTGCTACAAAGTAGTGTTGCACCGATCATTGGCCAACTAATCGGAATCGGGCCGACAATAGGGTTTTGCCGATTATCAGAATCGGTCAAGTGATTATACCGATGTTTGCTCTGCGCATGTGTAAACACGCATGTATGTTCTAGAACTTTCTTATGCCATTTATCGCACATTGGAGTTCAGGCACATGTGTCGATTCTGCATGTCGAATATGACTACTGGAAATGGCAGCATCCAAGAAGAAATCAGCAATATGGTCTTATTTTACAATTAAACAAGATGCTCACTTTGTGGAGTGTAACACTTGTAAAGCTGAAGTTTCACGAGGAGGAAAGAACAGTAAGACTTTTAACACGACAAATATTGTGAATCATCTCAAAGCGAAACACATCAACGAATACAAAAAGTATGAAGCAGAAAAGGTTGCCGAAGTAGAGACTTCCGAATCACAGGAGCCGAGCAGGAAGCAACAGTTGCTGGAGGATTGCCGCGGCAGTACTAGTTTAAAGAAATGGGATATAAACAGTCCATGTGCACAGAAAGTAACAAAGAAAATCAGCGAGATGATTGCATTAGCATTTCTTTAGTGGAGGATGTTGGATTTCTTCGGCTTATGCAGCAATTAGAGCCTCATTATTCAGTGCCAAGCAGGAAGTATGTTACAGAAGTTGTCATCCCCAGAATAGCAGTTGGACTTACAAATGAGGTACAAAAGCTACTGAAAGAAGTAGTGTGGTTTAGTTTTACCACTGATAATTGGTCCACTGATGTTAGCCTATTAAGCCTTACAGCACACTGGTTTTCTGATTTGTTTGAAAGAAGATCGGCTGTGCTTCATGCAGAACCAGTTCACGGATCACACACAGGTGAGGTACTGCGTGAGCATTACAAGAGAATGTTAGCTAAATAGAAAATCAAAGAGAGTCAAGTACATCTGGTGGTAAGGGATAATGCTGCAAATATGGGCTATGAAGGATGGATCATTTTCAGACCTCAGCTGTTTTGCGCACACGCTGCAGCTAATTGTGCATGATGGAGTGCTTTCACAAAAGATTGTAATAGATACTGTTGTTAGTGCTTGCCATATTGTTAGCCATTTCAAGTGTTCACCATTAGCATATGGTCAATTTAAAAGAAATACAGGAAAATTTACAGCTGCCTGTACATCGTCTAAAGCGTGACGAGCCAATTCATTGGAATAGTACCCTTTACATGTTGCAGGTGCTTATTGAACAGAAGATGGCATTGGCTGCCAATGCTAGTGAATATTGTGATATTGTGCCACTTACCTCAATTCAGTTGGATATAGCTACAAAAGTAGTTAAAGTGTTGGGCATGGTTGAGGAAATGACCAGATCTATCTGTACTGATGCAGCATCTGTATCCTTAATCATTCCATTCATTAGAACTTTCCGATTGTCACTTCAACAGGCTGATGATGACCATATGATGATGACGATAGAGGTGTGAAGACAATGAAAAAGGACATGCTTGCCTCACTAAACAGATGCTACAAAGATGTTGAATCACACAAGGAATTGGCCATTGCTACTTTACTAGATCCCCGATTTAAGGACAAGTTTTTTACTGATAATGAGGCAAGGAGCAAGGCCTGCAAGATGCTTGATGACTGTATTGCTGAGATTTCTGATGATTTAGAAGAGGTAACACAAAGCCAAGAACCTTTGCCAAAGCACCCAAGGTCAGCATGCTTTACAGAAATTCTTGAGCAATCGGGAGTTACGGTGACAGACAGCTCTTCCGTGACAGAAATGGAACGATACCTCAGAGAACCTCTGATTGATTTCCATCGATCCAACACATTCATCTGGTGGAAGGAAAATAAACATTGATTTGTGCAGTTATCTCAGTTAGCAAAACCTAATCTCCACCAACGTCAGTTGCATCTGAGAAACTATTTCAGTTGCAGGAGACATTTATGATGAAAAGCGTAACCGGCTGGCACCAGAGAGAGCAGATGTTACTATTTATAAACAAAAACTTTCAGTTGGTAAAAGGCCAGTACAACTATGGTGATGACTAGTGGTCAGTATTGATGGCTTGTGTTGTGAATCATCTAACTTGTTTTATTGTCTAATGTAAGTGTATGATTACCTAACATTAGTTTATATTATTTTCATTCTCAACTAGGGTTGGCAGGTATTTAGGTATTAGTAGTTAAAAAGATATTTTTCAGATACCGAAGTGGTTTTCTAAAAATACCGAATACCGAATTTGATATAGTAATTAATTTTTGGTGTTTTAGTGGTGACCATGCGTACATGAAGTCAAGCCCCATACAACCAAGTTTATGCTGTGGACAAGCACAGAGCTATGAGTGCATGTTGAAGTATTCACAATGGTTTTTACTTTTTGGGATACTTCAAAACTTACTTTGTGGCACAATATTATTGTTGTTTCATTTGTTCCTTTTAAAAGACTAATAGCACAATGTGGGTATAAGTGCGAATCATAGCCTACCCATGTTTTTAATAAGAGTGTAAAATGTATAAGGTATTTAGTGATACCAAGGTACGTATTTTTCCTAATACCGCACCGTTCTTCAAAAATGCAATACCGCCCATTCCTATTCTCAACTACCTCTTTATAACTGATAAATCATGTAACATGTATTCACAGAAAAGGGTCATTTATTAGAGTTCCCTTAATAATCAGATCGGTTATCGGAATCGGCAATAATAAAAATTGAAGTATCGGCTAATCGGATAATCGGCTAAATCTCTTATTGGTGCAACACTACTACAAAGTGGTAACAACAGAACTGAAATCAATTTGTACAGTGACAATACAGAATATAAACTACAGGCACTTAATAAAATGGTCACAACTTACGATTGCAGTCCTCTAACAAGATGCAACTTGCATTATCAGATTCTCCATGAATGGGTAAATCCATTGCTGGGTAAATTTTTTCTTCCAGACCCTTCCTACAACCATCACCAGGCAAAATTGAAAACATGAGAAAAAAAACTATAATGATCCGCTTGTCCAACATGAGGCAGACTAATGCTCATACCTTTTGTCTCCTTGGGGGTACAGACATGAAAACAAAGATTTACGAACCCCTATTGCTTTAGGGATCACAATGCTATCAAGGCTTTTGCTGTTAACACCTTCTCTCTTTGAGAAAGAAGAACTCAAAAATTACAAAATATCTCATCCAATGCATGGCAGTGCATTTATAAATCAGGGGGAAACCGCGGTTATGTTACATGATTACACATGAAACTACAAAGTGTGACTATAAACTATTAACAACTAGTATATATGTTTATAGCAACTAGAGTACAATTTTGGGGAAAAGGGAAAGTCATCATCCAAACCTTGTAGAGCCCAATATCATAAAATAATCCTGGCATTGTTTGCTCAGCATGAACGACACTGAAAGTTGCTGATGTAAGTTTCTCCTAGCCACTTTGGATGGAATTACGATCAGTAATGGATCTAAGAATTGATGGCGCAAAAGGTGTCCTAACCCCAAAAGATTCCACAACTAGTGGAATGAAGAAATCACCTCCTTCTCTTAAAATATTCTAAACAGTGAGTTCAATAGCAGAGACTTGTTTACAAATAATTTGTTGACAAATTGTGACTGAATCTGCAAGAATCCCACATGTTAGTGCAAATCTAATTTTACAGTAGCTACCTAAAGAATGCAGGAGTTATATTTGATCCTGATTATCAACATGGCTATCCTGCCTATTTCGATGTCTCTGTTTGCAGTACTACTCAGTCTGCACATAATTTCCTCCTCTGCTTCCTGTGCTGCCCATGGGGTGGCTGCTGCAGCTGGATAGGTGGCTAAGAATACTACTGAAGCATCTGGCTCCTGTGGAAGAGCAGCTAAAGAAAATTCTGATCTTTTAACTAGCAAACTGATGTGGACATGGTGTGGCCGGCTGACAGTTTTACTCAATAGGATGCCACACTCTGCTGCTGGCATTTACACCAGATATAAGTAGTCACCTATCAGTTACAAGCTTTCTTGCACCTTTTCATTTGGAAACAACTGACCTAGTGCCTGTCTATAAGATGCTAAAAGACATACTGTAATTTATGGGTGATTTTATTCTGCAAAGTTACAGGTAAAGCATTAGCTAAGACTTCTTAGTATAGTGACAATCGGAAAGCTGTTTTTCAAAATGATAACATTGTACACAGTTCTCCTTCACTATACCAGCAACAAACAAATGCTGTGCATTATACATAGGTAATCCTGCAAGCTAAAATGTTATGTACGTATGTGTAAGTTAGACAGCCTATGCCTCCGCCTCCCAATCAATGATATGAAGCCACTGCTATATAGTTCAATGCATTCTGTTGTATTTAAAGAGCTATATAAATGCAGCTAGTTAGTTTTGATTACATGCCTTCTGCACTGCAGCACGCTACTGATGCTAGCTCCTACTCTCACATCGTCCTGATTACTTGAACTGTACGTTAGTTGAACCATAGGAATATTGGTTTCACAAACCTTACTTAAATCTCTGAGATCAATGCATGCTGAGATGTAGTACTGGTGTTTGGTTCTTCAGAGCATACACGTATCTCAGCTTGCCCTGGTGCCATCAGCTTTTAAACTACGTAGCAAAAAGCTAATTACCTGCAGCTTTCTTTACAACAGCTGTGTCATTATCAGTATCAGGATTAAGAAAACACTTTCAAAACTACAGCACTCCCTTTAAAGGGTTGGTGCTACAGTGTGTGGCTTCATTGTTTATATTGCTCACAGTTTGCCTCTCCAAAGACTGATTTTAATCACAGGTCCTATGGTGCTATCTTTTGCCATAAAATCATTCTGGACATTTGATATTAAAGATGTACTGAGTCTCACCTACATACTGTGATCTTGAGAAATATTACACACCCTTTCTCTGCAGTTTTATTTGAAAATGACAAAAAAAGCACGATCAATATTTTGATCACTGTGTAGCTATAACAAGATCGGTGCTTATGGTTACATACCTAACGACACTTTTTATGAATGCATCTCACACAGGCTAAAGTTTAATGCAATTATTCACTTAGTCTTAACAGGAAGTGAATATCTGTATAGTAATGTACTTATCAATATTATTCCCCTTCTCTTCCCTTATGGGAATAATAGAGGGTGAATGTAGCTAGCCATGGCTTCTGAGCAATTATGGTCATAGTGAGTATTATCATTATTGTGTTCTATATACTATATTCAAACAATGCCCCTATCGTAGCCCAAGTACATAAGTGGGGATCATGTGATGGCAAATGATGCCCCATGTTGGGTAGGGAATCTGATTGTACAATAGTCAAATCCCTTACTACGGTTTCTGGGAGGTGAAGCTGATCACACATTTACAGTAAGACATCTAAAAGACATGTGTGCTTGGCAGCAAGGTGAGTATGTTAGTACCTTGAGACATATAGTGTAGGAAAGGTACTCACACTGCTGTTGACAAACTTTATGCCAGTCATTTTTGTATTAAAATCATTTATGTCATCTGCCATGTACAGCTATCACAATATACTTTGTTCAGTTTTCCAGTAGGAATGTGCGTGATTATACAAATGTATTGATATAAAATTTACCATAATCGTGATACCAATATTAAAATATTCATAAGGACCATCAAAGAGAGACAATTGCAACATCCAAACATTACTAAGACAAGGGACTCCATACTCACTAAATATAGTAGCAGTGGAGCCCTAGTGTATACACCAATGGAAGAACATGCCCTACAAATACAATGGATAGCTGATCAAAGTAATGAAAATCCCAGACAACAATGAAGCAAACCTAAAACTACTGAACACTCATCCCTCACTTAGTGGATAAAAGAAAAGCCAAAGGTATATAAAAGATAGTAGCTTCATGAGCTAATTGTGATGGGTGCATCTAAAAGTGGCATGTTCAACCTCACGAATGAGCTGGCCATATGTGTGAGATTTGATATTGTCATGTTTCTTTAAGACAGAATATAAGAGATGAAGTTGTTGGAGGAAGCAAGAGGATTAAAATTTTGTTATTCCTTTTTAGAGGCAATATTGTAATCATAGAGGTTCACAGGAACCTCAGAAACTGTCCTTATAAGTAGGTTAAATATCATGAAGAGTCCTTTAAGCACTGCATGTACATGTACAAACTTATTTTCACCAACTATCACTTTAGACTTGCCAATTCCAAACCAATGCATATGCACAACCATAGCATTGTGCTTGTGATCCATTTTTACTCAAATATCAACTCAACAAATAAGTTGTAGGGGACTCCAGAAAACACGGAATACGGAATAACGGAACAGCAGAATAACGAAATTGGCGAAAATTACATTCTTACATTTTACTACATATATACAGTCTATAGCATTTATACAATACTCACCTTGTAACAATTCCACAGAGAATCCACTAAGGCAATCCTCAGGGTGATCTTTAAATAGAACGAGCACAAAACTAACCACTCTAGAATAATCTAACTCAGTTAAAATACTTTCTAATACACTTTACTACAAAATCGCTACAACACTATAAGTTCTTTCTGCTACAGTTACTTATACCAGCAGTCACACACGAGTAACTGCCCAAATTTATTAGAATCAAGCTGCACAAAGTGATGTCAGCTAAATACAGCACTTAACCTTTTGAATTTACATTAAGCTTGTTTGGTGATGGATGACTAACAGGTTAGCCAAAGTAGATTATTTCAGAGAAGATTTCTTAGGATGGAGTGTTGTCACTAATAAATTCGGGCAGTTACTCGTGTGTGACTGCTGGTATAAGTAGCTGTAGCAGAAAGAACTTATAGTGTTGTAGCGATTTTGTAGTAAAGTGTATTAGAAAGTATTTTAGCTTAGTTAGATTATTCTAGAGTGGTTAGTTTTGTGCTAGTTCTATTTAAAGATCGCCCTGAGGATCGCCTTAGTGGATTCTCTATGGAATTGTTACGAGGCGAGTATTGTATAAATGCTATAGACTGTATATATAGTAGTAAAATGTTAAGAATGTAATTTTCGCTTATTCCGTTATTCCGCTGTTCCGTGTTTTCTGGAATCCCAAGCTGTAGCTGGTGATTACTATTCTATTAGACACCAGTTGTCAACCATTTGTTACAGAAATTACATGCAAACATTTAAACAACAGTAAAAAAATTTTCCCAAAATGGATTTTTTGGGATTTTGGATATGTTATTCTCCATTAAATTTCACACAGAATGATACCAAAACTTCTTTTATACCATTTTTTTCTGGGTACATGACCTTTTTTGCATTTGACTACCGGACTACATTCGAAAATAAAAACCCTTCAAAAATAACCAGCTATACGGTATGCAGCAAAGTGTATTAGAAAGTAGTTTAGCTTAGTTAGGTTATTCTAGAGTGGCTAGATTTGTGCATATTCTATTTAAAGATCGCCCTGAGGATTGACTTTGTGCTGCCTGCCATTGTGATTGCATTCTCGGCGGAGTTGCTATGAGGTAAGTATTGTATACATGCTGTAGATGGTATAAATTATCGTAAAATGTTAAGAATGCTTATTCTGTAATTCTGCTGTTCCGTTATTCCGGGTTTTAATGAATCCCGAAGAACAAAGACACACATTGCCACAATATGTATTTCATAAATGAACAATTTTAGTGTTATTTCACACAATCATTTATCACAGGCTAATTATACCCTTAGTTACTGATTTCTAGTCAGTTTACAAATTCAGAACTCTAGTGGTGCAATACAAAACTCTAGTGGTGCAATACAAAACTCTAGTGGTGCAATACACATACCGGTCCTGCCATATCGGAACTCTCTATCTTTGATCTCTTGGCTGATGGACCTTCTTCCCAGCTACATCAAACCAAATATGACCAGATTAAAAGTATTAGTATCAATACACACAACATGCACAATTATCATGACACAGCCTGGTATGGATATCCCATATATACAAATCTCAGTAAACTAAGTTATTCATTGAAAATCTAATGTGCAAGAGCAAAGTGAGTGGTAAACGACAGGCTCAGCTGTTTCACACATAGCTCACAATGTGCTGGTGTGATAAACTAACAACTTGGAACCGCAAGAGACCAAAAACTGAATAATCTAAACTGAAAGTTTGTGTGTTGGTATGAGAGAAATCATTGAAATGTGTTTAATATATGGCGACTTGCACTACCTCTGTTCAAATCCAAACTGCAAACATTACCCAACTTGATTTGACAATTTTTATAACAAATAACACTGTTGATGTAGTACGTATTATAATTCTATTCTTTTAAGCTGCAAGCGTAACTCGATAATGGCTAAGGCTACGGGCTTGATTATCTCACTGTGTTGTTTTATCCTGGGATGTCCTTAAACGCATGCATTATCTGGCTCTTTGGACACTGTCTGTCTGTCCTGTAGCAAATTTAATAAAAAATGTAGTCAGCTTCAGGTATTGAGCACTCGAAAAGTCCACACTCACACTCACACTCTAGCGGTCACGTACATTTAGACCAAGATACTTCTGTGGCTTCTGTAATATGAGCACTTTATTATGGTCCTAGCAATGGAGGGGTTTTACCATATACATGCATTAATTGCACCTCAATGTGTGAAATTAATTACTACATTACTTTACATTCACGACCACTTTGAAGATCAAGTCATAAATTCATACACATACTCACGTAGGAAATAAACATGTTGACCACATATCATACAGTACGATAGTACTGTATAGTAGGGACACCAAAGGTGTGGGGGCAATCCGTGATATAATATAACCCAAAAACTTGCCACGATTTTTCCTCACAACGACATGACAGTATTGGTGGGTAAAACCAAGCCCAAAAGTGTCTTCAGATCGACCCAAAACGTTTCCATCAAGTTGCTGCAGAATTTTTTTTTAGATTTAGTCAATGGAATTTTCTACTGCCTGCCTGCCTGACGCCTTCAGTCAAACGTAGCGGAAAACTGGCTACAGCTACAGCTCTAATTCTTTCACAGAAACATTTCTAGATCGCTTAAGAAAAAACCTTTGGTATATTGATAAACATACGATGCTTGCACTATTGTCTTACCTTTTATCCTTCTTTACCATGGCCATCAGTCAAGGTTCTACCGCTGAGTGTTAATAGACTACAGTACGGCTTCCATCTACCAGTATATATTGCATCAAACTATTCGAATACACATGGTCACCGGGTGTACCAAACTATTTTGAATACACACGTACATGACTTGCTGTTGATATCGATCAGTGAGAGCAACTCACGACGAACTATATAGCAATGTGTAAGTCAATAAATAGTTTATTTAGTAATTATCACTGTTAAACCAAGTCGGGTCATCCAGGTTCTGCTTTACAGAATATTTGGGTCTGACCCCACTTGCTAAATGTGGTTACTACACGTCATAGTGTAGCCCTGCTTCTTTCGTGAGCCATGCCCACTTACGTAAATTACTCTGTAGACATGTGCTAAATTAAATGTGGACGTGTTACTACATGTCATAGCGTATCCCTGCTTCTTTCATGAGCCACGCCCACTTACGTAAATTACTGTCTGTAGACATATGATAGCCACGCCCATTCATCAGTCTGGAGGTATGCACGAATCCATGTCCATTATTGTCTGCAGGCTTATGTAGAGCCACACCCACTGATCAGTTGTTATTGTATGAGTTATAGTATAATAGTGCTGTGTGATTAACTCTTAAAGTATTGTGACTGGTTTTGTGAAAAGCAGGCTATTTTGTGGTCATGAGCTTGCAAAAAAACTTCACAAACAAGTATAAGAAATAATTAGTAGGGACAGTGTATAGTGCTGCAATAAAAAGTACCGAAACAAGCTGGATTGTAGTACATAATGTCCAAATACCGTAAAACAATAAGTGAATATCCCTACTGTGCATTGAGTGTAGCACAGTAGAGATATTCACTTCTTATTGTTTTACGGTATTTGGACATTATGTACTACTCCAATCCAGCTTGTTTCAGTACTTTTTATTGCAGCATACACTGTCCTACTCTATAATTTAAAATTCCTAATTTTTTCTTATACTTGTTTAACATTTACCTGTACTGATCTTCAAAACGTGAACACAAAATACTTTGAAAAAACTATTAATTTTAGTAATTACAGTACTATAAATCACACATTGAGGTGCAAGCAAGTGTTAATAATATAAAAACTCTTGGTACAAGTAATGCAGCTACTGTATATAGTGTAACTCTTCTATTCCCTGGACCATTGATGAAGTGTTCATTTTTGAGAAACCACAGGCTTGTCTTGGGTCCAAAATGTAAGTACAATTATACAGTAAGATCATGAGGCTATCAAGGTACCCAGATATCCTTTTTGAGGAGGTCTGTTGTACCTATGCAGCCATGTATGTAACTTGAATAGTGTAGAGTGGGGATATGTATGTAAGTGCACTTCGGCAAGGTTTTACTTAATAAATAAGGTATAACTGAAGAGATGGTACAACATTAATGTGTTTATGGATGCATGATGATCTCATTTATAGTCAGCCTGTCTAATAGAGACCATTTTTGGATTTGCTAGAAAAGATTGATGCTTTGGTGCTATACATTAAGATCCAATTAAAGTATAAATTAACTGCAGCACATAGATGGCCTTTCAATACAGGTGGTCATTAATACAGGTTGCAATGTACCTAGACACCTTCACTCTGTAAGACAAACTTGGCATGAGAGTGGTTATTGGAACTGTACACTCCAATACAGCAATAATAGACTGTAAATTCCACCGCATACCACAACATAACTTATATCTCTTGAGCCCATTGTAGTCCCACCACAAAAATTTTATCAAACATAGACTATGACCCAATCATTATTCACAAAAGAATTTGAAAAATTTCAAGCAGCATTTCTCAAAATATAAAGAATTAAAGTTTTCAATGAAGTACTTTTGAACCATAATTAAGTAGATATCACATAATTTAGGGATCACTGGAAAGGTCAATCAACAGTCTTCCATCAGTGAAAATTATGTTTAAAAATATTTACACAGTACAAAGTTGCAGTTGATTTTGTAACAAGAGATGGACCAAATTTTCATGAAATATTCAAAATATTTGTGGTCATAAATCAGAAACTATTGAGTGTATGGAGCTAAAAGTTTGCATGAGTGATAAGCACCACAGGTACTACAAACACACCAAGTTTCGTCAAAATCCGAGAGGTGACCCTAAATTCCTTGTTGATTTGACATGGAATGACCCAATGTGCATTCTTGGGGCTAGTGTGAACACGATGAATGCAATTTTGAAGCTGGTTTGATGCGAATCGTTATGCACGTTATTTTTGCATAGTATGAATGGGACTTTATACAGACCTTCCAACGCACCCACATTCCGCGGGTGACACCCACATTTAAGGCTTTTCACCCGCTCACCCGCATAAATATATTCATCACCAGCATAAAAATAATTTCCAGCCAGAAATCACCAATGCCTTCACTTACACAATCAGGACCTGAATTGGCATCACATGAGACACAATTAATATGATTGTGGGTTTAAATTAAATCACCTGAGAGGGTTTTAAACAGTATGCCGATGGCAGGAATTTATTGCCGATGATACTCAACCCTTTCATTGGATCAACGTTAGTTCACAGATGATTACTCTACTATTCTAAGTTGATATAATGATATGGTAACATATGAGCACTAAATTTGGGAGGCACTGATTGAGAAAAGTGCAGCTATGAGTCTTAACAAAGTTTCCAGAGTGCATTGTGTAAAGCATAAAAGGAATACTACCGGTTGAGTTAAGACCATTCATAAAAAGTCCAAACGTCGAGTTATGTACATCACGTGATACGGAACCATCGTGGAGGATAGCAGATGGGTAAAATGATTGTAGCTCAGTCATGCAGTAGTAAATAAGCTGCAGATAACAGCAGTGTATAGGTTTAGCTAGGGGCAATGCACTTTAACAACCAATTTGTGCATGAATACTTGTTTTTATCCCTCATGAATGTGGGCTCTGCATACACTTGGCTAGTTACAGGTAGCTGAGGGTTGATTCACCCACACAAAACTTTTCCAAGGTTGGAAAGTCTGTTTATATAAAGTTACTGTGTATAGTACACAGCAGCCATGTTCGAATTTCGCTGTTTACAAAGCTCCTTTATCCATAGCATTCGATGCGCTCCTCGTAAATGATGTAAAGTAGCCATTTACGTTCGCATTATTAAACCGTGCCCGCACAATATCTACTTTCAACGTATTACACCTTTGCAATCGCCATTTAAAATTTACTAAACCGGGTTAACAAGATGTCAAAAATCAATTAACTTTATCACGTAAACGTTTCCTTGAATGAGAAGCGATAAAATTAATTACCGCAACAGAGCACACGACAAATGAGATAACAATACAACAAAAGAACTCTTACCTTGATGATGAGTCCACTTTCAACTGGAGGCAAGTAGTATTCACACGAACAATTCAAATTTTCTAGCCTAGACTAGCTGTGGGTGCGCACCTACTTTCTACTAATTTCAAAAAAAAACAAAAACTGGCACGTTAGTGAACAGTAGACAAACCTGATAAACTAGTTTGACCAGTTTGACCAGTTTGACACGTGACTTTTAACAAGTGGGCGAAGATATCTCACGTGAGGAGCAAATCATTACTCTATTAAATGAACAGTGCATTAATGTTTCGCGCGTTTAACAGGTGAGTAGTGTACGAGGTAGTTTATGAAGCGCTGTAGTTGTTGTATTGTTGTACGGTATAGCGGTTGTGTTACTTGTATAGTCGCTATAGTTGGTAATGTACACTTGTAGTGACATGTTAAAGTGCAACAAAAACAAGTGTATTAACGTTACTGGAAGCGAAGTGTTTTTAATACTTGACTAGGTAGGGTATTCTTAAAAGCTCTCCCGTCTTAATTTTAAATGTAATACGAAGTGAAATTATTGAACTTCATAAATTATTGTGTTGGGAGTTGCCATATTATATTTGCATTGTAATGTTAAGCTCTTTATGTAGTCAAATAGTCACGTGATGAAGCAGTAATGGCTAGAAGGAAGAATAAACCTGGTAAGTTTATGTCTGTAGTATGTGTGTTTGTACAGTGTGTGTCTAATATAGCACACAGCATATAACTAGGTCTAATGGATCTTATTAAGGCTGCAGCACATGTTGCTGTCAGACCTTCAGTGCTGGTCACTGTAAAGTGTTAATATTAATAATATAGCACACAGCATATAACTGTAGGTCTAATGGACCTTATCTGCAATAATGTCATAATTGACAAAATGGCCGTGTTTAGTGTGGGCACTTCGTACGTAATCACTACAATGAGCTTTGTTTGTGGATTTCACGACATGGAACTATTGGTAATAAAGGTAAAAGGCTAGTTATCGTGATGTGGCGATGCAAAATAGTCCCACCAGACGAAACCAGACTTAAGTTTCCTATCGACGTAAAACCATGCGCATTTGTCTTGCAATTAAGTATGTATGCCTCACCTTGTCCCTTGCTGCAGTATGTAAACGTTAACATAGCGAACCGCCATCTCTCCCAATACCCTCTGTACAAAAGTGCCCACACTATCAGCCACCTTTTGTGCTTTAACGTCATTGTGGATAAGGTCCATATAGCACACATCATAGCTGTAGGTCTAATACAGCACACATCATAGTTGTAGGTCTAATACAGCACACATCATAGCTGTAGGTCTAATACAGCACACATCATAGTTGTAGGTCTGGTACAGCACACATCATAGCTGTAGGTCTAATACAGCACACATCATAGCTGTAGGTCTGGTACAGCACACATCATAGCTGTAGGTCTAATACAGCACACATCATAGCTGTAGGTCTAATACAGCACACATCATAGTTGTAGGTCTAATACAGCACACATCATAGCTGTAGGTCTAATACAGCACACATCATAGTTGTAGGTCTGGTACAGCACACATCATAGTTGTAGGTCTAATACAGCACACATCATAGCTGTAGGTCTAATACAGCACACACCATAGTTGTAGGTCTGGTACAGCACACATCATAGCTGTAGGTCTAATACAGCACACATCATAGTTGTAGGTCTGGTACAGCACACATCATAGCTGTAGGTCTAATACAGCACACATCATAGCTGTAGGTCTGGTACAGCACACGTCATAGTTGTAGGTCTAATACAGCGCACATCATAGTTGTAGGTCTAATACAGCACACATCATAGCTGTAGGTCTAATACAGCACACATCATAGTTGTAGGTCTAATACAGCACACATCATAGCTGTAGGTCTAATACAGCACACATCATAGCTGTATGTCTGGTACAGCACACGTCATAGTTGTAGGTCTAATACAGCACACATCATAGTTGTAGGTCTAATACAGCACACATCATAGCTGTAGGTCTAATACAGCACACATCATAGTTGTAGGTCTAATACAGCACACATCATAGCTGTAGGTCTAATACAGCACACATCATAGTTGTAGGTCTGGTACAGCACACATCATAGTTGTAGGTCTAATACAGCACACATCATAGCTGTAGGTCTGGTACAGCACACATCATAGTTGTAGGTCTAATACAGCACACATCATAGTTGTAGGTCTAATACAGCACACATCATAGCTGTAGGTCTAATACAGCACACATCATAGCTGTAGGTCTAATACAGCACACATCATAGTTGTAGGTCTGGTACAGCACACATCATAGTTGTAGGTCTAATACAGCACACATCATAGCTGTAGGTCTGGTACAGCACACGTCATAGTTGTAGGTCTAATACAGCGCACATCATAGCTGTAGGTCTGGTACAGCACACGTCATAGTTGTAGGTCTAATACAGCACACATCATAGCTGTAGGTCTAATACAGCACACATCATAGTTGTAGGTCTGGTACAGCACACATCATAGCTGTAGGTCTAATACAGCACACATCATAGCTGTAGGTCTGGTACAACACACGTCATAGTTGTAGGTCTAATACAGCGCACATCATAGCTGTAGGTCTAATACAGCACACGTCATAGTTGTAGGTCTAATACAGCACACATCATAGCTGTAGGTCTAATACAGCACACGTCATAGTTGTAGGTCTAATACAGCACACATCATAACTGTAGGTCTAATACAGCACACATCATAACTGTAGGTCTAATACAGCACACATCATAGCTGTAGGTCTAATACAGCACACATCATAGCTGTGGTTCTAATATAGTACACAGCATAGCTGTGGATCTAATGTAGCACACAGCTATGCTGTATGCTACATTAGCCCACTGATGCTATCTTGTCCTTATGTGACTATTTCAGCAAAATCCTGTATGGTTTGTACCAAGGCAGTTTTCTATTAAAGACAATGTGTGAATTAACAGGCTAGAAAGAAGCTATGCAAGTTTTAAATGTTACTGTTGATCACTCCATTACTCAGAAGGAAGTTGATAAACCTACGTACCATCTTATTCCTTTATTTCAGTAGCTTAAAGAAAGCACGTGATATATGTACAGGACTCCTATCTTTATTTAAACTCATGCATGTAACTAAATGTAACAGGAAATTTCAAGGGATCATAGTAGGGAAACAAGGGAGGTCACCTACACTTGTAGATATACTAGTGAATATTTAATCCCTGCTTCAATCTATAATCATACAGTACAGTAGTACTGTATATTAGGGATCATGCAATTTTGGGCTTTCTTGCCCAAAAATATCACCCTAAAACCAGCCTCAAATTTCCTTCATAACAGCTTGGCAGTATTGGTTAGGCATAGCCAACCCCAAAAATTCCTTCAGAGTGACCCCCAAACCCTTCCAACAAGTTTCTACGGAATTTTAAAAAATTTCTCTATTTAACAGAATTTTTTTCTGACTAACTAACTGATAAGCATAACTCGACAATGGGTAAGGCTACGGGCTTGATTTTTTCACTGTTCGACATCGCTTCGTCCCAAGACATGCCTTTTTGCCAACTGCAGTATGTACAATGCACTTATCATGGACTTACATTTGTCCTCCTTTGTGTTCCAGTTCTTTTCGCTGACAACACAGGGTGTCGATTTGCGATAGCGCGATACGGTTTCCCTCTGGCTGTGTCATGCTTTTCGCCCGCTTTTTCCGTAGCGACTGGATTCATTGCAAAGAAGTTTCTTTTACTGTTCTTCGTTTGTAACAGTGTGTAACGAGCGGAACATAGCTACAAACGAAGTGTAATGGCCACCTCACTTTTCAGTACGTAATTGATTATTGGGGCACGCGTTTAGACGCAACATTATTTGATGGAATGCCTGGTACCATTCTTTCTTTTAATGTGGTACACGTGGATTCAGTAGTCATAATTGTCTTATTAAAAAAGTAAACAAACAAGCAGAAGGAAAATTAGGAATTTTAACCTGGATTAGGGATCAAAGAACAAAAAAGCAGGGAAACAAGGGAACAGCTGAAAGTTGTGAAACAAGGGAGGTTGCCTATACCTGCAGATATACTAGTGGACATGTAATCCCTAATTCAGTCTATAACTCATGACTTGCGTACATGTCCACTAGTATATCTGCAGGTATAGGCAACCTCCCTTGTTTCACAACTTTCAGCTGTTCCCTTGTTTCCCTGCTTTTTTGTTCTTTGATCCCTAATCCAGGTTAAAATTCCTAAATTTTCCTTCTACTTGTTAGGGATTAAATGTTCACTAGTATGTCTGCAGGTATAGGCGACCTCCCTTGTTTCCCTGCTTTTTTTCCTATGATCCCTAATTGAACTTAAAATTCTTATTTTTCCTGATACTTGTTTGTAACATTGTTATGACTGAACCCACGCATACCGCATCAATTGACACCAGAGCTAATGTTTTCATCATACACTACGATAGTAATGTATAGTAGGGACCACAAAGGAGTAGGCGTGGCCCACGAAATAAAATCACCCAACAACCAGTGTCAATTTTCCCTGACGACGATGAGTTAGTATTGGTTGGGTAAAACTAAGCCAAAACAAGCTTTCAGATCGACCCAAAACACTTTCAACAAGTTGCTACGGAATTTTAAAAATAATTTATTTAACAGAATTTTCTAGTGACTGACTGACTGACTGACTGCCTGCCTGCCTGATACCTTCAGACAAGCGTAACTCTATAATGGCTAAGGCTACGGGCTTGATTTTTGCACTGTTCGACTTCGCGCTTTGGCCCTTTTCAGACGATAATTTGGGCACGCGGCACCATTTCAGATGCGGTAGCATGGGTTCACCAGTCATAATAATTATTTACAAAAAAGTTAACAAACAAGTACACAGAAAAATTTGGAATTTTCAACTAGATTAGGGACCATAAATATATAGCAAGGAAAAGAACTAAGCCCTTCTGAAAACTAATCAGTGCTGCATGGTCAAATCCCTACTGTGCACAAGATACCATAGAAATGCACAGTAGGGATATAACACTTCTTATTGTTTTACTGTGATTTAATATCATACACTACTCCAGCTTGTTTCAGTACTTTTTATCGATGTGCTATTGTCCCTACTCTAGTTGAAAATTCCAAATTTTTCTGTGTACTTGTCTGAATGTGTGTCCCAGCTATTAATTACTGACTCAAAAGTGAAGTGGCCATTACACTTTGCTTCCACCTATTTCCAGTCCATTATACAGTGTTACAGATGAAGAACAGTATTAGAAGTGCCTCTGCAATCACCACGTCAGATACGGACATTTCTGTTTACAAATGTTGCATCATGCTACCATGAACTGATGTATTGGTTAAAAGAAGTGGGACACATGGTAGGACAAAAGTAAGTCCATGATTCATGCTGCAACATGCCAAAAGGCACGTCTCGTGACAAAGCAGCATCTAACAGTGAAAAAATCAAGCCCGTAGCCTTGGCTGTTATTGAGTTACACTTGCCTGAAGTTGGTAGAAACTTCCATTGAGCTTTTCTTTCTTTTTTTTAAGCAACCTATTGGAAGTATTTAGGTAGTTGTACTGGAGGCACTTTTGGGCTTGGTTATACCTAACCAATTCTGCCAAGGCTCCAGGATGGTATCAGACTTGGGTTCAATTACATTAGTATTTGTATTTAATTGCAATTAAATACAAATTTTGAGTAATCGTATTTGTAGTTTGGGAACTGGATGTATTTGTATTTGTAATTAAATACTTCCCTAATGTATTTAAATACTTACAATTACTTCAAATACTTTTGCTACAAAATCAAATGAACCTTTGATCATAAAGAGTGTGAGATCAGCTGTACATAGCTTGTCAACACCTTTGGTCCACACTACTTTCAAGTGTATATTTCACTGGATTCATAAGCAGTTATCTTTCCTTTGAAGTCGACTGTTGAAAGACTTTTTAGTATTGCAAGGGAAATATTTTGACCTGAGAAATGTAGACTAACAGATAAAAGATTTGAAGAACTGATGTTTATTAGATGAAATCAATAATGACATAATAATATACACTAGATGAATAAAAAAATTGGAAATTTTAAAATGGGAATAGGGATCGCTGAAAAAAGCCACCAAACAAGAAGGGATCACTGGGGTGGTAATGTAAACCACAAATCCCTATTTTGACTCTCATAAATATTTAGTTACGTGCTCCCCTGAGCCATTTTAAAATGAGTTGAAATAGGGATTTGTGGTTTACATTGCCACCCCAGCGACCCCTTCTTGTTTGGTGGCTTTTTTCAGCGATCCCTATTCCCATTTTAAAATTTCCAATTTTTTTATTCATCTAGTATGTGTACTTTTTATCAATCCAGTAATGGATTTGTTTTACTGATAATAATAATTGGTAGAGCAATTTACCATTAGTGGCTGTCAAGTTCAGTGTAAGCTTTGTTGTTATCAGACACACTTGACTGCATTATTAGAGTGTTTACCTGACTGCTCTTGGCTGTGGACGAGACACGGTAGTGTGTCATGCGGCCCAATAAGCTGGAGCGCAACACCCATGAGTATATTGACAGGAAGAACAAAAATGCAATTTTCACACCTCCGTAGTTCTGTGCTGCTGCCTTGATGAAACAAGACGATTTTTGCTGTGGACACGCCTGCCAACTTCAGTACTCCACATACTTAATTTGAGCTAAATCGCTTCAAGCATTCCCAAGATATGTGACTTCAAAAATTGGCTTAGTTTCTTCGTTGTTTTTTGTTTGTTTGTTTTTTTTCTTATTTTTCTTCCTCTTTTTGCACACTTACAAAAACTGCTATAAAACGCGAACGCCATATCCGACTGCCTTGAAATTTGGCACACAGAAGGAGGGTATAAAGGTGCATCTTGGTACCAACTTTGGCTGGAATACAATAAACAGGCAGAGTTATTAGCGATTATTCACAAAAAAATAACACCAATTTGTTGTCATGCCTACAGGGTAAACCGCTTATGGGAAGAAGCTGAAAATCAGTGGGTGAATAGGTTAACTATTGAACCTCAAACCTTTTGTGGTTTGAAAGAAATCGAGCTAAAAACCAGGAAGATACAACAAAAAAACCAACAGTGTGTAACAATTATGCAATCGAGATTAGCTAATAAAAAACGACTACTTGCTATGCCTACCAGAAAAACTGCTTGGGGTAATGCTTTGAAAATCGCTGTACAGATGGAGTAATCATCTTAGAAAGGATCTTCAATGGTGTAGAAGAATCAGACTTAAAGCCACGGAGTTATAACACGAAATCCAACTTAGTGTAGCAAGTGTGAGATCGAGATACTCTAATAGAGCAGTCATCCTAATAGAGCAGTCACCCTGAAGAGACTTCAATAGATCAGTAAGAAACAAGTAACCTGTATAGAGATCAGCTACAATCAAATCACCCTATAGAGAGTTCAGCTACAAACAATTCACCTTGTAGAGATTTCAGTTACAAAGAAACCACCATGTAGAGAGTTCAGATGCAAACAAATCACTCTGTAGAGAGTTTAGAAACAATCCACCCTGTAGAGAGTTCAGCGAGAAGAAGTCACCTTGTAGAGAGTTCAGTTACAAAGAAACCACCCTGTAGGGAGTTCAGCTACAAACTAGTGACCCTGTAGAGACATCAGCTAGAAGAAGTTACCTTGTAGAGAGTTCAGCTACAAAGAAATCACCCTGTAGAGAGTTCAGCTACAAACAAATCACCCTGTAGAGAGATCAGCTGGAAGAAGTCAGCTCTGTGGGAAATCTTGTTATAACATGCCAATGTAGGGATTTTCCCACCAAACTATGCTAGTCTAGTCTGATCTGAGGGACCCGCAAGAAGCCTGGCCTGATGTTGTAAATCACTAGTAAAATCTGGAGTTATGGAAATCTTGAAATCACACCTGAAATCTTAAAGATTTCAAAATCTCTAGTTATCCCTGGTTTTGTCAAGTTTGTCAATCCCTCGTCTGTACCAGTGGAGCTTACTAGGAATTGCCAGATTGTTGCTGCTTATGGGGAAGGTAGTTCCCCTTGAGTGTATTGCTATCAATGGTGATGTGTACTCTATTATGCAGAAACCACACAAGTCTGCCAGGACAAAGGACTTCAACTCCTGTTTGGAATGTTGTCTTGTTTTGTGAAGACAAGGCCAGATTACTGAGTTGTTAAATGAAGGAATTGTATTATAACAGCATCTTCGTGTACCATCTGAGGACTCTCTACCAGCAAATATTGTAAAGGCTGTGATTGATTCCACTAACCATTCAGGTACCCCAATGAAGCTGGACATATCCATGAATCAGGACTCTCCTACGTGAACAGTTTACAATGAACTATTGAAGAAGCATCCTCCTGGTCAGCCTGCTCACCCAGGGGCCCTTAAGCCATTAGGACACAGATTTTCATGCTGTGATTTTTGAAGCTCTAAATGGGTAGAAGTGCTGCCCTTCAGACTCAGGGCTCTGCGAGCCCATCTGGGTTGGGTGCTTATGGATGGAGACGCCTCTGCACCTCATTTCAATGGGCATCTGATGATTTGTGTAACTCCTTAGCACTTGTTGCTCAGCATTTGTGTACTTCTTGTGTGGATCCTGATGGTATTGATGCAGTGTGTCGTCTCATTGCTCTAATTAAATGTCCTGGAGTATGTCCAATTGGTATCAGTGAAGTGGTACAATGGATTAGTGCAAAGGCTGATTGTCAAGTTGGACATTTTAGAGGCTGTGGGACCACTTCAACTTTGTGTAGGGAAATATGCAGGATGTGAGGCAGCCATTCAGAGATTTCCTCCACTCAGGGTATGTTGTTGGTTGATGCAATGAATGCATTTAACTGTCTTAATCGTCAGGTGTCACTCCATCACATGCAATCTTTGTGCCCTCCTCTTGCCAACATTCTTATTATTACCTATCAGAAAAACATTCCATTGTATACTGATGGTCACCACATTTTTGTCTTCTGAGGGAACTACACAAGGTGACCCTTTAGCGATGGTTATGTAATCTGTTAGTGTCACTACATTGATTGCTTTGCTGCAGAATCCCAGTGTGGCACAAGTCTGGTTTGCTGATGATGCAACAGCTGGGGGTACACTGCAAGGCTTGTATATTTGGTGGACTAAACTTCAGGATCTTGGCTCTGTGTATGGATACTATCCTAATGCTGGTAAATTGTAAAACCAGACTATGTTTCTTATGCCAGACAGCAATTTGCTGGCACTGGAGTGAATATTACTGTTGAGGGCAAATGCCATCTTGGAACTGTTCTTGGTTCCCGCTGTTTCATCGAGGCTTATGTCTCTGAGAAAGTTGAGTCCTGGTCCTACTGTGTTGGTTTGCTCAGTGATATAGAGAAGGTCCATCTCCATGCTGCTTATGTTGCTTTCGTACATGGTGTGTGTAGTAAATGGACTTATTTTGTGTGTACTATCCCACTGATCTCTGCCCTCCTTGGTCCTCTTGAGGATGTTATCTCTCTTATGGTACATACCGCTCAAATGCAATGTTGTCTTGTGAGAGTGCGAGCGATTAAAAAACTCACTAATTAAAGGGTGTGGCACCCATTTCACTTGTGAGTATTCAACCCGTTTCATTTAGGACGAATACTCGTAGGTAAATGGGTGCCACGCCCTTTAATTAGCAAGTTTTTTATCACTCTCTCGCGAAACAACGTTATGTTTGAGCGATACCGTAAGTTCCTTCCTGTATTGACAAGGAGATCAATTAGTGATGCTGAGAGATCTCTTCACCCATTAGACTTGGTGGTCTTGGTCTTGGTAACCCCAAACCCCAAATTATTGTCTGGTTCCCAATTTAATTCATCTGTGAAGATAACCTCTGCACTTGTTGCCCTGATTGTTCAGCAACAGTCTCATTTTAGCATCAACACTTTGGAGGCTCAATGTTTGGCTAAATCCGAGGTTGTACATGTGACACATCAAGCACAAGTGATTTTGCTGCCAGTTTGCACCTATCACTGTCTAGAGAATTGTGGCACTGTCTAGTGAGAAGGGGACTTCATCTTGGCTTTCAGCTTTACCTGTTAATGAGCACTGCTTTGCTTTACATAAGAGTGCTTTTCATGATGCCTTTGCTTGTGCTATGGGTGGATTGCCTACTCAGTGCATTTGTGGTAAGGGATTCTTGGTGGATCATGCTATGAGCTGTCCCACTGGTGGTTATCCCACCCTTAGACATAATGAACTAAGTGACTTTAGTACTGATTCCCTATCAGAAGTGTGTTCTTGTGTGTGTGTGTGTGTGTGTGTGTGTGTGTGTGTGTGTTTGTGTGTGTGTGTGTGTGTGTGTGTGTGTGTGTGTGTGTGTGTGTGTGTGTGTGTGTAACCTTCATTACAGACCCTTTCTGGTGAAACACTCACATACTCAACAGCAATTACTGAGGATGGGGTTTGTGTGGACATCTCAGCTGATGGGTTCTGGGATGGCGAACACTAGAGAGCTTTTTTGATGTCAACGTTTTCAACCCAACTGCTTCATTGTACCACACCACTCCAGTGTCTTCACTGTACCAGCGATTTGGGAAGGAGAAATGTAGAAAGTATGAACAGACGTTGAGATAGGTTCTTTTGTCCCGCTAGCGTTTTCCACATTTGGTGGAATCAGTGGGTGTACTAATGTTGTTTACAAACATCTGGCTTATTTGTTGTCTTTGAAAAGGGGCATTCCTTACAGTAGTGTTATGGCCTGGTGTCGCCTTAGTTCTTCACTGCTGCACAGGGTGTTTGATAAGTATTTCAACTAGTGCATAAACAAAAATACTGCATTCGTTCAATGGTTCGAAGGGTGCATCATTCGAATGATGTAAGTGAAGTTTGAATTTTGCGTATGCGCAACCTGGTCATATTAGCGAGCAGAAGACTGTAAGAATCCAACTGCTCATCACGCCATGAATAATTTTTGCCTTGGGCAGTTACGCTTGAGATTCTAGAAAGTAATAGAAGGTGGTGTTTGACAAGTTAATTTGCTCGCACCACCAGTGACCACGCCCACCACTAATGGCGAAGTGCAGTTGGGACAAGCTGTAGTGAAGAATATTGGGTTACTGTAAGGTCTTTAGCAGCAGCTACATCTTGTTTTGTGTTTTGTCCAGCTGGACAAGTTTATTAGCTTGCGCAAGTGGCCACGCCCACCGCTAATAATGCTAATCACAAAGTGCAAGCTGTAGAGGAAGAATATTCCGAGTTGTGCACAACAAATAATAGTGTCAACATGTGAAATTCCATTTTCCAAAGGGAGCCAAAACAAAAACTGGATTAAGCTACAATACACTCTAAATTATGCCACCTACATAATATGTAGCTATAGCATCATACAATATTCATCAAACCTTTGAATGTTGCATTCAACCTTCGAAGCATAAAATCGACATTCATTTATGCACTAATTTCAACTCTGAGCCAAACTGGCCCAACGCAGACATCTACTGCTCCACCAGTAGTATACCACTGGACCAATCAGCTTATCTTTGATGTGTATTAGTCACAAAGTTGAACTAGTGCTGAGAAAATTGGAGCAGAAGCCATGAGGTGTGTGGGTCATTTTTGTTCACACTGGGCCAATGGAGCACCATATTGCCTTATCAATACCCCGCTGCTGCATTCAGCGATGAGGAGCACACTCCCATAGTGGCTGCCCAGCTAGCCATAGAGCTTTGGACCTTGCTTTGATGGAAGGTTAGGTGTATTTCCCTTAATTCAATCTTTTCCTAATTAATTTCAGTCTTCTCTTTTTGCTAGCACTTTAACATCTAGTGCTAGGGGTGGTGGCAGGGGTGCCAGATACCCGAGAGAAAAAAATCTGTGGAATATCACTAGATGTAATACACTACTATGGTTGAAAAGAATTTATTGCTATCACTTTTGTGCATCACGAGTTCATCAAGAAGCAAGAAAGGCCAAGACAAACAGCAAATATAATTACCAATGTTGGGATTTGCCCACCGAGCTATACTGTACTACCATCTTGTCAACCCTCGGGGCGCCTAGGGTTACTGTAGTTGTCTTGTGTGGCTGTGCGAATTTGCTGTTACCACTTTAACTGCTGCGTACTTCATTCATAGGTTAAAAACAAGGCTTCTCTTGATGAGTTTAATAATTGTTCTGCAAGTGCTTTATTCGAAAGTTATGGCAATTTTGTTCAATGCCAAAGTACCTCCGAAATATCCTGTAATACTATCATCATTCATCTCTTGTTTCACTACTTTTTTCGCTTACATCCTACTTCATTTTTAAATAAATAGTATACTAGTTTGTTAGTTTGTTATAGTATACACATGTGACTGTTCTATTAGGGGACTGGTGTATTAGAGTATCTCAGGTCAACCTTTCACCTACCAGGGGGAGTGTCACTATTTTCACTGTGCTACCATTTATGAATACAGCTAGGCCAATAATAACAGTCATGATCAAGTAAATAGATTGTTAAGAGATGTGGTCTCGGTGATCAATCGTACAAGATCATGTTAGTAGGTGTGGTATTGAACCTATCATGAAGTTACAGGTATCTACTGAGTATAAGCGCTTAAATAAGTTTGTAGCTCTAAATATGTTGTTCAAGGAAAGTGTTGATAGGGAAAATTAACACCTCAATATAATTGCTTGTAGAAGGGCAAAGGATGATTGAAGATATAAAAAGGAAAGACAAGGCACTAAGGGCACATACTCGTCAGACTGTTTGTGAAATTTGTATGAGACTTCCCATTCCTTGTGTTACCGTACGCAAGGAAATTTTGACGTCAAAAAAATTGACGAATCGGTTTATTTCGTCAAATTTAAATTCGTCAAATGTTTATAAGTACCCTTAAGGTGGCGCTGAAGTAATCAAATGAAGCCTTACAAGGCTAATGGGACATCATGTTTGTGGCCATGCACGAAAAAACACGTAAAACTAGTAGAACAAAGCAAAGCGCTTCGAAATATTGAAAGAACCAACTCTATCAGACTGTCAAGCTACTATTGCTGATACAAGTAATGATATTCACGTACTAACTTCATCACCTTGTCAAAACTTTGGTAACTTCACGGTGAACAACACCAGCTGTCATCGCGTGATTACTGCTTTACGGAACACGCCCTGGCCAGTTATACTGTCTTACAATTCGTGAAATAACTCCATATTTATGTACCATAGACCCTCAAAATTTGGCAGAGGCACTGGTAAAGCGTTTCTTTACAGGGCTATGGAACGATTTTTCGCGATTCGCTGTTGACAGGCGTGATATTACTTGTTGAAAAATGCGGGTTTGCATTTTAACCAGTTTCCACGTTGTTATCGTTAAAAAGGATTCCATAGAGTTGTTCTACAAGGTGAGAAACCATAAGAGCCAAGGCGGCTTAGCGCTAGGTTGTTTCTGGGGTGAGTTATTTTTAAAATCAGCTCACAAGTTCAGAGTTTAATAGCCACGAAATTAAAGCGGGTGATTTCACGGAACTTGGCATGCTAAGCTACGACATTATAGGCTATTATAAGAACCCTTTAAACGTAGACTACATGGTTCTCCACCACCCTAAAATAGCTAATTAAGTGCGTGGGCTAATTTTAATTGTGACAAATGGGCATTGTACGGCTTCACATAATTACTTCAGTGCCACCTTGAAAGTATAGGTTTTGCCTATAATTTCTTGATTTTCGTCAACATTTTATTCGTCAAATCTGCTGAAGTCTGAATTCGTCAAATTTTTCTTACATCGAAATTTCCTTGCGTACGGTAACCCTTCAACCCGCACATAATTTTAAGGGATACGTGATTACACAAAACCTTTTTAAGTGGCCTGTCTAGCCAAACTAGCTAGCCTTAAGGGTGCTAGCGGGTTTTTGAAGCCATTCAAGGGACAACCCACATAACCACATGCGGCTGTTACATCATAATTGGCAATATTACGCATACTCAAAGTATCCGTGTTAGGCGGCCGTGTTTTGCGCCAAAGAAATTGGCCATGACGTTTGAAAATCATCACGAAAATGATCGTCTAGGCGCCCAAGAGTGACAATAGAGTGAATTAGCCTGAAAGTAAGTGCTAGTTTTGATGACATGTGCGAACGCAAGCTGATTTGTAGCCAACACACGTTCTTCCTGTGTTTTCTCAAGTGATAGTGTACGCTGGTAAGTTATATTTGTAATTGTACGCCTGTTCTTAGGTAGAGACGATGTTCCAGCTGGATTTATCACCCATTACAAGATACTGACTGTGCATTACGAGGCGTTACCCATCGAAGAGCAGGCTTGGCGACTCCACAACCAACAGGAAGGTATCCCAGTGTGTAAAGAAAAAGAACAAGAGCTTTTGTTTAGTTCATAACTTCATTTATAACTTGTTATTTGATAAAGTTGGCATTTGTGGTTTATAGAATTTGTTGTAATAACTGGTCGGCGTGCGCATGTTCTACACTGCATTGTAAAAGGCGATATTCTGGAATACACGATAGTCGGATCTCTACCAAACTTTTGGTGGACCATCAGTGATAAATTTGCAAACTTTTAGCGCATGGAATTATAATTGTTGTGATCCAGCATGAAGTTACAGGGCGCGAAAGTCAAAGTTCGCTCGTGGCACTACTCTTTGTTTTATAACTCAAGAAAGAAGAAGTGCAAAGACAAATCCCTGCGCTAAGTTTCCACAAGTTTATTGAAGAATCTTCACAGCGAATTAGATGCTTGTGCAAGCAGCCAGTATCTCGGAATAAAAAAATGTATGGGTTAACTTTGAGAGGCTATAGCGCGTGAATGAAACAAGGTACAATCTTATACTTTGGTCTCTGTATAGTAGAAAGTTAGGTCAATCTTCGAAGCAGTAGTTTAGATTCCTGTAGCTTTCTTTATGCCTGTATCAAAGATTAAAAGAACAGCATTTATGTGGCTTCAAAAGGGGGCTAGCACCCTTAAGTCATTATCCAACAGAAAGTTTGCTACTTGAGCAAATCTAAACAATCACTGTAGCAACAGAGGCTTACTTGTTATGGACCAATCAAAAAAGACAACTCAATTTTCCATTACTTCTCAATACTCATGACGGCAGCCATAATAACAATCTATTAAATCACATGAACTATATATGACATGACTCGCTATTGAATGGGGAATCACCTCGTGTTATTCCACAAGAATCTGATGAAGTAGGAAGGAGATATTAACCATTTTCTAAGGAATTTTGCATGCTTATTTTGCATAACGGTAGTTTCAGGATGAGCTTTGGCCCCATGCTTTGCTTTTGTGCTAACATCATTAATGTTACAATAAGATTATTACAACTACAGCAATAGTAACATTAATGTCATAGCAATATTTAGGATTGCAACATTATGTTATTTTAACCCTTAAACCCACATATGCCGATAAATCGGCATTTATGCATGGCTGTAAACTAAGCGCTGTAATTTCAATGATGTTACAATGTTTGAAATAATGTATGTTTACATTAATGATGCACCGATAAGTTATAGTTATATCCCGTTACGAGGGTGATATATCATTGTTATTACACGAGTCCGAGGCAGAGCCAAGGAGGAGTGTAATAACAATGATATCATCCAAGTATATGGGATATAACTATTTTGTATCCCAGTGCGCAGGAGTGCACAGAAGTTTACAGATAGTAAATTAAGTTCCGGTTTGAGTTCCTGTCACTGTGCTCAAGATTTCGTCCCAATTGAGTGGAGATTCAACTTCGTGGCTACAAGAGAGACCCTGCATACTGCCTACAAACTGTAGCAAAGGGTTAGTTCCAGGTACAATTCACCTTCGTCAGAAGTTGGTATGGTGGTATCACATGGCATGCAAGAGGAACAAACACCAACAAGTGACTACCATAGTCCAAGATATGATGAAGCTAGAAGTTATCGAAAGAAGTTAGTTCTTCACCATAGTGACCATTGGGACTGATTGTTGGAGCGAAAATCGACTCAGACTGTTCTAGACATTTATTAAACTATCGTACTGGTAACTTGTAGCGTTGCTGTATAAAAGATTAACAGTTTTCTTGTAAGATTTAGCAGGTTTAAATGCTGTACTGGTGCTCTTTGTTCCATTGGTAAACAATACCGTTCGCGGTTATTATGATGTCACGAACAAGACTGAATGGCTCCGCAACGGGGTGATAAGTTAGTTATCACTGGGTGATAACTAATATATCGTACAGTAGCAGCACCGCTCTGTCTAGCTGTATGGTAGTTATAACCCAGCGCAGCACTTTGACACTCACACGCACTGGGATTTAAGACATTTTGCTGACATAATGGCCGATACCAATAATTGATATTTATGCCAAAATTTCACAAGTATTGCAACTTTTATACTTTATTTTTGATGAAAACAATGACATCAGGTTCAGTAAAATTAATCGGCAAATAATCTGCTGATAATTACCAATACCAATATTGCTGAAATTTGGCAGATAAGCCGATTTCCAATTATTTACCAATTACTTGGTGCACCACTAGTTTACATAACTAAGCCCAAAAGGCACATACCACTGGTGAGTTTGTTATTGTGGCGTAAAATGGTGGCTGTGCGCTGCTTTGTTTGGCCTACAGCTATGCGACTGGTCAGGCAGGCTGGCAGATGAAAATTCGAGTTTCAGTAATTTGTTTTAACCCTTAAATGTGCATAAGCCTATATATAGGCAAATACACATGGCTTTAAACAATGTGCTGTAACTTTCGAACCATACCTTCTATGGATACGCAATTCATTCTACTCATAATGTAATAAGCGTTACAGTGATACCTAGGGTTTTCCCCTTTGTTGCTAAAGCATGATGCCAGAACTAGCCGTGTAATCAACTTTTCATTAAATAAACACTCAAAACCTTTTCATATCTTTATAAAATGATCCATAACTTGATGGTGGTTGTTCCATTCGACTTCCAATAAGGTTTGTTTGCTTCACTGTTAAATTTCACATTTAGCCATACAAAGCTCACGTGATCAAACCCACAATCGAAGTTAAACACGTGGCGAGAAGCTTGGTTGATGGATAACACTAATCACCGTTGTTCTTCACTTCATAACAAGTAAGTCTCCACTGTTACAGTGTTTATTTAACCTTCCCCAAGTAGCCCAGTGAATAGACTTGATCAATATGCAGTTTTAGGCTAAAGGAGTTGAACTACCCCATATAATGTCACCATGTATGTGTGAAATGTGTAAACACTCATTCCCCAAAGTTTCATGCATGTTTAAGGGTTAATTTTATATGGCTGCCTGTAAGTGTTTTCTTGTTTTTAATGCTGTATTTAAGATGGACTAATATCATTCCGTAAAGGTGATTTTCGTCACATAAAATGTCTCTATTTTTAACCCATTCACGGCGGCAACCGCCATATGGCGGATCACTCTAATAAAACACTCGCTGAATACAATTTTGACACACTTACACTGGTATTGTGCATTTGTTAGCATGATGCGCCTATGCTGAAACGCACACATCCATAGAGGTCCCGTTTCTGGAATAACCGGATCCTTTGCGCACTATTGTGGGTTTGTTACGTAACCCGATAAAACTTTTCTTGTGAACGGAGTCAAGTTAAGTGTTTCTTCGAGTTGATACTAGTGTTTTCGAATACTCTGAATCATTTCTGATGTGCTACAATAGCCGAAGAAGACAGTCGATGGTTTTTCAAGAATGTGGCGTGATGTGCACGCATGCGTATACACATGTGCAATGAAGTTGTTGAGCTAAATCTCGATAAAACTAGCCAGGGAGACAATCGCTCAGTAAGCAAATGATGTAGAACTGTTTAATACACTGTTATAGTGATTTGTAGATCCTTTGTTTGTACCCGACTGTTTGTATGTGCTGTTTATATCATTTTTTCGTCTTTGTTGTGTTGTAATTACTTTGCGGTTTGTGTTGTGTAAACATAAACAATATAACCAAGTTCGTAAGTCTATAGCCAATATTTCGAGGGGTGGTTACTAAGTAGTTTAGCGTACAGGTAGTGTTATACTGGGCAATTCGGCGAGACCTCTGTAGTCCGCCAGGAAATTCAGCAGTGAATGGGTTATATAATTATTAAAGGTGGCATTTTAGGCGGTGCACATCACTTTTGGGGGATCCCTACTTGAACAGTACTACTATACTGTTTAATATCATTGCTCATCTCTTGTTTCACTACTAAGTCTATGAAACTAGTTTCATTGATGCAGTTATGGTCTAGGGATAACTGACAAGGTCAATCAGAGCCTTGCTCATTACTTGTATGGGTGCACTCAGTGGTAATAATTTGTAGCATGGTAATAAACACTCTTTTATCTCCCTGTTAAAGCATTCTGAGGCATTGCAAATACTGTTTTACATCAGTAAGGGAAACTATTGAATACATAACAGCAGTGTAGTCATAATGCTTGCTGTACTGTGATCATTTTGATATGGAAACTAGTCATCGACAAATCTGTATGGAAACCAATCTGTGGTTTAGAAAATATGTACTCCAGACATTACCTATTAATCCTTAATTAAATGTCTCGTGCCTTAAAGCAAGAGGTACACAGGTTTGCAAGTGTATTAAATTTCGTGGGTATAATTTTCGTGGTTTAATCTCAATGAGCCAGTTTATTTTCTCGAGGAGCTGCAGGGAGCAGAATTTGTGATTTAAGGTTGCATTTAAGGTTTACAACTTAACAGCTTTGGCTACTCCATTTACTCTGGCGTACTTATCTGGGACTAAGCAAACCATTTTGTGGGGTTGACTCACCACAAAAGAATCTTTCCTGCTGGAATCAGAGGAAACGGGTCTTAGATTCTAAGATACTTGAACAAGGCCATCATTATCTATTCATGTGATGAACAGGTGCATGTGTTGTCGTCAGGTCGTACGTAGCGCAATAGCCACATAGAATTAATGTAATATTATTATGTGCGTTAATAGTATAAGGAAGTGTATTGGTGGCAATGGTTAATAGGTCTGTTCGAGCTGAGACGTGAGTTTCTAAATAGATTAGTTTTCGTGGATCAGCTTTATGTGGATTAATTTTCGTGGATCAGCTGCAAACCATGAAATCCACAAAAATTTATACACCACGAAATTTATACACTTACAGTATGCAAGGGTGACCGTTCTATCAGGGTGACTGCTATATTAGAGCAAGTCAGTTTTTCACTTACTGTATGGAGGGAAACTTTGGAGGAGGAAAAATTTGGAAAATCAAACAAAATATCACTGTTGGCAAAATAAAATTTTAGCAAAGCGAACACCCTATTTAATTAATTAGATTACTAACCACTGTGTCTGAAGTGAGAGCTGGGAGTGCCATGCCTCTTTGGCACCTGGAGTCAACTATCAACTAAAAGATAATACTATATAGACAGTAGATCTACACCCTCTGGAATAGTGAGTATCGTACTTAATATGGTAGGACTCACTACTTGTCATGCCCGTTTCTGAGTCGAGGTGAGGTTTACGTGTACTGTAGTTAGTAACCTAGTGAGGTAGTTGAGGCAGGCTTGGGTCTAGCGTGATGCCTGGCCCAGTAGCCCTTGGTCCAGTACGAAATTGATTAGTTTGAGGCTTGGTTTGCTATTTTCTTCACCAGCAAAATATGGGAAAATTTGGCGAATTCATGGTGGTAGTTCGCCAAATTTTAACAGTGCCAAAGTTCCCCTCCATACAGTACCAGGGTGTGTATCACTATTTCATATTTTCACTGTGCTAGGATTATGAATACAGCTAAACCAATAATAAGGGGGTGTGGTCATCATGATTGAGTAAATAGATTTTTAATTGTTATCGATTGTTATTAATCAACAAAGATTGTTAATAGACATGGTCTAGAACCTATCATGAAATTACAGCCATCTACCAAGTGAACATATACTATAAGTGCTTTAAATAATTTTGTGGCATCTAAATGTGCTGCTCAAGGAAAGTGTTGATATGAAATTTACACCTTGATATGGTTTCGTTGTGTGAAGAAGACAACAACCAGCCTGATAAAATGAAAAACAAGGTGCCGAGGGCACACACTCATCAGAACCTCAAAAAGCACATGCCATTGGTACAGGTGGAATTTTAGGGGTGACCCCTACTTAAACAACAATTGTATGTGACAATCAGTACCAGAGAAGCAATTAAGCTGCTAAAGTAATTTTGTAAGCACTGTTAATAAACAAGTCACTAGCATATATACTACAATTAACTCTCATTGCTGCTATAATACTGGTCGAATTATAGTCACTTTAGAATTCACTGTTACTAATTATCTCGTGCCCAAACCCTACCCACTGCATCGGGTAGGGTCTGGTGACAAACACTGAGGTTTTGAGCTCTAACTCTAGCACAATTCTAGTTACTGTGTGATGATGTACAATCTATTTTTTTTTTAAACTAGTTTTCTACTTTGCATGTGCTATAATTGGTTCCATTCTGGGTTGTCCCTGTCAGGGTTTGGTTTTGTATGAAACCTTTTACCAAAATTTCAAGACATTTTTCTTTGATTTAGTTTTAGAATCAAACAACCTCATAATTTTGATGTAGTTTTAGCACAGTAGACCCTCAGTTATCTATACCCTTGAAATTGGAAATGACTTGTTCTATTAGGGTATGTGTATGTTCTATTAGGGTATTTAAACAGAGCCCTATATAAATGTATGGGCTTCACTTATCTGAACACTTTTACCATTACCTGAGTTTGGATAACCGAGGGTCAACTGTATACTAAAAGTAAGTTACTGTACTAAAAATTTTAGTTGTAGTGCCTTAGAACAACACTAATCTGAACACATCTTGATCCCAAGGGGGTCAGATAATCTAGGAAGCACTATACAAAATGAAGTGATATCTATACCAAAACAGCCGTAAAAAATGATGCAGCCCCACAAAGGGTAGGTTGTGAAATCCAAATTAAAGGTGGCAGGCAAGAAACGGCAGTTAATGGCAAAAATTTTAATACTCTTTTCCCTATAAAAGCCACCTATATAAAGGTGATATACACAAGTGATGTGTATTAGTTGTTGTGTGTTAGTTCAGTAACACTGTTACACATTGTAGCTCAGAGAGTGAATAAAGGCAGCGGTGGTGACAGGTCCAGCCTGTACAACTGGTTAAGTCCATCTTCTCCTGATGATGATGTTGGTAAGGTGATATTGTTGTTATGTTGTCATGATGATGACCTTTTCCCCACCCCTTCCATCGCCAGTTGTGTGCAACACTATTAAGGTGTGTGACCTTTTTGTTTTTTTGTGTGTGTGTGAGTGTATTGTTTGTGTGTGAGCATAGTGTGTGTGTGTGTGTGTGAGCATAGTGTGTGTGAGCATAGTGTGTGTGTGTGTGTGTGTGTGTGTGTGTGTGTGTCCATTTAAACGACTGGAACAATGTGAATGAAGTGGTGGTCTGGTGTCATCTGAGGAAGCAGTCCACCCAGCTGTAACATCAATACCTGGTGTTTACTGGGGAAACAAATTCTCAACTGTCCTTGTCTCGCTTAGCAGTGTTGAGATCGTTGTGGAACTTCACGTTCTGCGATCTCTCTCTGTGAGACCTGGACAGTCTTCCTACAGGTTACTAGCTCTGGATTTTCCTGCACAAGGCTCAAGTACCAGAGTGGTGCACAGGCATCCCAGTGCTGGTTTGCTGGGCAGCAATGGCTGTGTTTCGCCCGGCTACTGTAGGCTTGGCTTTGCTTTAGCTTTGTGTGTGTGTGTGTGTGTGTGTGTGTGTGTGTGTGTGTGTGTGTGTGTGTGTGTGTGTGTGTGTGTAGTGTGTGTGTGTGTAGTGTGTCTCTGTGTATAGCATGTCTGTAGAGTGTCTAGGTGTGTTTTGTTCACTTATACACTATTACTCTAAAGGCATCGTCACCATCATCAATGGTTCCAGTTGATGTATTACAAGACGACAGTAGTCCATCACCACCTAAACAACGACAGAGATATACTCCTCTCAACTTTACTAGTAGCAAGTCTACAGCAGCATTAGTAGTAGACTGCAGTCGTCATGATGATGAGCAATTTGTATTGTATGGGACTGGTAGTAGTAATACTAGACCAACTAAAAGTGACTATGTGATGAGCTTATCTAGTACTCTACCTGTGACTGACCCAATTACTCTAAGTGATCATGAAGATAATACAGACACTGTGACCTCATCAGGGGATCATGTGACCTCATCATCGAGAGATCATGTGACCTCAGGTGATGACTGTGAGATCATAATTAGTCATAAAGAGGGGACTACTAGGAGGAAGAAACGTAAACTACTCAATACTCCACCGGTTGTGTCCAATTGGCAGCCTGTACCCCAACAGGAAAGTGGCTCCAAGTCATGTGATCCTCAGGGGAGTGGCTTAACATCATGTGATCTTCAGGGAAGTGGCTGCTCATCCTGTGATACTAACTGTACCATCACCATGGCAACAATGAACAACAAGAAACACTACCCTGTTAATAGCACACGCTCAAATATTAGCTCGTCCCCAGCTAAAAGGATGTCTACAACTAGAAACTTATCCCCTATAAAGACTACATGCTCAAGTGTTAGCACATCATCAATTACAAGCACATCATCAATTACAAACACATCCTCAATTACAAGCACATCCTCAATTACAAACACCTCCTCAATTACAAGCACCACTAGCAGAACATGGAGCAAGAATAATAACACAGCACCACTAGTTCGAGCTCCCTTAACATCAGCCAAGAGCTTCTACTCTAACAACAACAAGCACACCTACAACTATGCTGCTTATGGAAAGAAGAGTGAGTCATGTGTATTATAGTATGTACACATTGAGCTGGTACAGTTAATAACTCATGGATGATGCAATTACACACGATCTTGAAATTTGGCTCATTTGTAGCACTGCTTGACTCGCTAATTTATTTCAAAATCTTGTCGAAATGTCCAACATAATTTTTACACCATACATTTCCTATGAAGAATCCATAAAAGTGTAGTCCCCCCTCTCCTGAACTTGTAATGGAGCCAAAGCACACATTTCTGTTGTTGACACCTTTACTAATCATCTAATGTTAATTCTCTTGAGAGAAAAAATGCACTTTACATTTTTAGTTGTTTTTCAGGATCCAGCTCAACTTGTACATACTGTAACAGTAGAATAATAGGTGAATGTAGAGTATTGAAGGAGCAAGTCTACTTTATAGCAATCTAGTCTTATGGCATGACGTGCTTGCAAGGATAGTAATGACTTATTCAGTGCTGACAATTTACATTATCAACTGCAAATAGTTTGCAACCATAATACTAGGAAGCCAATTTGAGGGTAGGGTACAAAATTACTATTTGAGAGACAATACAGTATCATGGAGTGTACATCCTCAAGGGTTTGGATAACTACTCACTTATTTTCAACCAATATTGTTAACATTGTATATTCATTATATAGAGCCATTGAGTTTGCTGAAGCAACAACGCAAACGAGCTCCTCTGCCCAGTCTGACCAGTTGTACCAACATGTTTCAGGGTTATAAGGTGATCACATGATCTCTCTATGTACATCTAATCATGTGATCCTCACAGATACCCCGCAAGTCGTCAAGGCAACCCAGTGAAGAGGTCAGTGATGATGTCATATGTGGTCACTGTTGCTATGGTGATAACATCTTTAGGAGGATAAGGTTATTAGTGATGATGAGGAGGGTGTGGTCCCTGTTGCTAAGGAGGTTACCAAAGAGAAACATGTTAAGAAGTCATACAAGTCACCTTTAACTGAAGCTCTGTCAATAATAGACAAACATAGTGATAGTCAGTGTAGCAAGAAGACATCTGACCCACTCAATAAGAAGAAACTATCGCCTGTTCACTTGGATTGTTCTCGTGCTAGTGTGGGCTCCCTCAATGGAATAGTGGAGAATGCTTGGGTTAGTTAGCAATACAGTTTGTAGACATATCAATTCATTGCCTCTGCTGTATCACAATACAGTGATACATTGTACAGTACAAGTTTACTGGACAATACGTTTTCAGTCCTAGCATTTTTTTTAAATGGCTGCAGGTTAAGACCATAATCAGTACGAGTCAAACAAATTAATATATTGTATATCATGATCTATCAACATATTATGACCTGATAACTTAAGCATGCGTAGGATTCTAATGGCTGATAATTTACTGTACATTGTGGTTAAACTGATTGGTATGTAATGCCTGTACAAATAGGTCATTAAACAATGTTTAGACTCCTTTCATACTTTAACAATCTCCCATGGTATAAAAACTGTTAACTCTACCATATTTGACCAGTTAATAACTGTGGCTCATATAATAGCCGCCCCCAGATAGTAGCCGCTCCAGACCCTAGAATTATAGTCACAAGAGCTGCCCTCAGATAAGAGCCGTGGCTTATATCTAAATATACTGATGCAAGTGTTGACACGTTTGAAGCAAAAACTGGGCAAAGTTGTTTTAAGCCAGGAAATAATATTTTTGAGAGAAGTTAAAATGAATGATATTATTGAAGGATGATTAAACAAGGTCAGTCGCTCATGAATCCGTATAAACACTGCAAGCTGCAGCCAATAGTAGCCGCCTTCATGTAGTAGTCACATGATAATCACATGGTTTTCCTTGCTGAAAGTTATAGTAGCAATAGTACATACACAACTACACATAACGTGTACATAACACACACCAATAGTATTACATTATCCTTTCCCTCCTTTAGTTGTCAGTGGACAAGTTATCATTCCGACTTAATGACAGTAAGTAAAGTAACTATACTGGTTAGTGTATAACATTTGTGTGTTTTGTGTGTGACAGGGAATGGTGAACGACCTATTGAGATTAGACCATTGAAGGATGCTGTGAAGAGTTGTAAGGTGTGTAGTGTAGTTTAATGTGTGTACGTGCGTATGTGTGTTGTGTGTGGTAGTGTAGCCAAGTAGCTAGAGCATCACCTGGTGTTAACTGGTGAAGTAGTCTACCCAGCTGTATTAATGGTGACCTGGTGTTAACTGGTGAAGTAGTCTACCCAGCTGTATTAATGGTGACCTGATGTTAACTGGGGAAGTAGTCTACCCAGCTGTATTAATGGTGACCTGGTGTTAACTGGTGAAGTAGTCTACCCAGCTGTATTAATGGTGACCTGGTGTTAACTGGTGAAGTAGTCTACCCAGTTGTATGAATGGTGACCTGGTGTTAACTGGTGAAGTAGTCTACCTAGTTGTATTAATGGTGAACTGGGGAAGTAGTCTACCCAGCTGTATTAATGGTGACCTGGTGTTAACTCGTGAAGTAGTCTACCCAGCTGTATTAATGTGGACCTGGTGTTAACTCGTGAAGTAGTCCGCCCAGCTGTATTAATGTGGACCTGGTGTTAACTGGTGAAGTAGTCTACCCAGCTGTATTAATGTGGACCTGGTGTTAACTGGGGAAGCAGCTGTATTAATGTGGACCTGGTGTTAACTGGTGAAGTAGCCTACCCAGCTGTATTAATGGTGACCTGGTATTAACTGGTGAAGTAGTCTACCCAGCTGTATTAATGGGGACCTGGTGTTAACTTGTGAAGTAGTCTACCCAGTTGTATTAATGGTGACCTGGTACTAACTAGTGAAGTAGTCTACCCAGTTGTATTAATGGTGACCTGGTGTTAACTGGTGAAGTAGTCTACCCAGCTGTATTAATGGGGACCTGGTGTTAACTGGTGAAGTAGTCTACCCAGCTGTATTAATGGTGACGTGGTGTTAACTGGTGAAGTAGTCTACCCAGCTGTATTAATGGTAACCTGGTGTTAACTGTCTACCCAGCTGATCTGGGGAAGCAAATACCTTGTCTTGCTTAGTGGTGTTGGGGTCGTTGTAGGATTTCAGGTTCCATTGTCTCTCTCCTTGAAACCTGAACAGTGTCGGTAGTCTTGCCCCACGAAGATTTGACTTAAGTTCCTGAGTGGTGCACAGGAATCCTATTGCTGGTTCACTCGGCAGCAATAGCTGTGGTCTGCAAAACTACCGAAGGCTTGGCTTTGTGTGTATGTACGTATGTGTGTAGTGTGTGTTTTTATCATCAACTGTTGCAGGTCAACCTTCATCGACAGCCCTACATCATACAGCTACTACTCTACTCTAATTTAGCTAACTCATTACGTGCCAAGGCTGACATTGATCCAAGTGTATTCAACCCTGACAGCTCAGGTGAGCAGCTCCTAATGATATTATCATGGGGAAAATTACAAGTTAATACAGAGGATTCTGGGGTTTGTGGCTCCTGAGGTACTAACTAGTGTAGATTGCAAGGGGATCTGGGATTATTTTGCATTGGGCAATCAAGTTACTGACCTCTTATATATACAGTACAAGTACACAGAATTTTTTTGGAATTTTCAACTAGAGTAGGGACGTCCCATAGCACATCGATAAAAAGTACTGAAACAAGCTGGAGTAGTACACGATATTAAATCACAGTAAAACAATAAGAAGTGTTATATCCCTACTGTGCATTTCCATTTTAGTATCTTGAGCACAGTAGGGATATAACACTTCTTATTGTTTTACTGTGATTTAATAATCATGCACTACTCCAGCTTGTTTCAGTACTTTTATCAATGTGCTATGGTCCCTACTCTAGTTGAAAATTCCAAATTTTTCTGTATACTTGTTCGTTAACTTTTTTTCTAAATAATTATTATGACTGGTGACCCCACGCACACCGCATCTGAAATGGCGCCACGTGCCCCAATTATCGTCTGAAAAGTGAAGTATCCATTACACTTCGTTGTCAGCTATGTTCAACCCGTTACACAGCATTTTGAATCAAGAACTGTTCGAAAAGCATCTCTGCAATCCACGCATACCAAAAGAAATTGTGCCGCGCGCCCCAGTTATATCAATTATAGTCTGGAAGTATCCATTATGCTTTGTTGTCGGCTATGTTCAACCCGTTACTCAGCAGTACGAATCAACTATTTGAAAAGCACCTCTACTATCAAAATAGCCACTATGACTAATATGGACGATTTCCGTTACGAAGGGAAGCCATCAAGTGCTACCGCCAAATTGACACTTTTCGCTGTCAGCAAAGATGAATGGAACACAAAGGAGGACACTGGTAAGTCCATGAAGAATGCATTGTACGTACTGTGGTATGCAAAAAGGGCCGAAGCAATGTTGAACAGTGAAAAAATCAAGCCCGTAGCCCTTTTCTGAAGGCATCAGTCAGTCAGTCAGTCACTAGAAAATTCCGTTAAATAAATATTTTTTTAAAATTCCGTAGCAACTTGTTGAAGACTTTTCTGGTCGATCTGAAAGCTTGTTTGGGCTTAGTTTTACCTAACCAATACTGCCTCATCGTCGTCTGGGAAAATTGAGGCTGTTTTTGAAGTGATGTTATTTTGTGGGCCACGCCTACTCCTTTGTGGTCCCTACTATACACTACTTTGTACCCTAGTAGTTGATGATCACATGATCCCCATGCCATAGCAGTTGATGGTCACATCATCCCCATACAGATCATCAACACAAGTTTGTTAGACTATGGTTTGATGTCAAGCCCAGCCAGGAGACATGTAATGCATTGAATAAGGTAATGTGTGTTCTGATTGGTGGTTACTAAGCTACTAATCATTCAAAAGATGCTAGACCACATCACAACTATCACTTCAGTAGGATGGGATATTGAACGAGACACATTGAGCAGGTAAACTAGTAGTGCATACTGGCTGTGTGTAGTGGGATATACACTGTATACTATCTAACATCCAGTAATGAACTTCTGGTCAGTACTCAGTCAATGTATTGCTCTCAAAACACTCTAATAGAACAGTCAGTAAGATTTACACTGGTGAATATGGCTGGACAAAGTGTACTGTTCAGTACTGACATCTAACTAGTGTTACCAGTTTTGATGTTGGGGTAATCCAGGAGTTTAGTTTTGACAAAACCATATTGTACAATATGTGAAGTGCTCTAATAGAACAATCAGTGATATCCTGTTGTAGAGTCTATTTAGATTTTAAATGTATAATAAATCTCACCTTTTTACTAATATACTCCATGCCTTCAGGCACAATATAATATTTGCTCAAAAATTAGGTTTATCCAATGAGTACACATTCCTAAAGTGTGGTGATGAGTGTCACGTGAGCATGTTTGCCTGGTACTAGTATTATTATGCAATCCAACAACTTTCATTGATCCTACTGCAGAAACAGCCATAGAAGAGGTGACTAATTTGAGTGTAGAGTCTACTACAGGTACAATGTGATGTCTATGGGATTTATAAACCCTCAGGCTGTTAATAGTACCCTTGCTGCACCTGTGCACTACGGCCTTGGGCTTCAAGTTTATATATTCCATATATTGCACATTGTGCCTATATTAACTATCATTGTCAGGTTGATTACACTAGACACATTGTAACTACATAATCCTGGAACTAAGGCTTCCTCAATAAGATGTAGGATAGTTGGGGTTGAGATTTATATCTCCATTCTCATAGATTACAAAATGGCTTATGCAAGCCTTTCCAATTAGACAATTTTTTGCTATGTGCTGATATTTTCTTTCTCGATATTATTCACTGAATAAGTCGTCAATGAATTAAACTGTAAGCTGTTCAGTGATACTTCACTGTAAGCTGTTCGGTGATACTTCACTGTAAGCTGTTCGGTGATACTTCACTGTAAGCTGTTCGGTGATACTTCACTGTAAGCTGTTCGGTGATACTTCACTGTAAGCTGTTCGGTGATACTTCACTGTAAGCTGTTCGGTAATACTTCACTGTAAGCTGTTCGGTGATACTTCACTGTAAGCTGTTCGGTGATACTTCACTGTAAGCTGTTCAGTGATACTTTTGAGAGTCCTCACCAACACGGGGTAGTGTTGAATACATATGACATATACACACACTGACAGACAGACTACAACACAGTTTAGGTGGTGCAGCATTAAATACACCAACACACAGTACACATATACACACTGATAGACAGACTACATGCCGATTGTATGATGTTCAATAATACACCATATATTAAAGTATATACGCTACACTCACTCGCTGGTGATATTCCTTCCTTGTAGTGATGATGTAGAGGAGACCACTACTGATCCCTCCCCTCTTGAAACAGCCACACCTCCCCTCTTAAAGAGATATGGTATAATATGTGTAGAGTAGTGACCACACCTTCCCTGTTGATGTAGTGCTTCACCAGACCTCCAGTATGACAATACTCTAATGGCTCTGTGTTTGCTCCTGTCTATATGTTCATCAGTTACTAAACATGTGGAATTATTATAACTTGCTTGTTCTTGCCAGATAGACAGTTGTGGTGAAGCACTACTAATGTTTGTTGTCTCATGTAAAGGGTTAGATGAACAACCTTTATTACACCACAATATAAGGAAAATTAAAATTTTAAAGTTTCATTAGGGATCATAGAAAAAAGAAGGGAAACAAAGGAAGTTGGTTACGTGTCATCAAACATCTTGTGATCTCAAAGAAAAGTTCAACCCCACACCTCAGTATTGATATAAAGTATTCTAATGTACAAATTGATATCGATAAATTACGGTTCCCAGAGTCCTTCTTTCAGCTCCCCAACACTTTGTGTGGCTGTTATAACCAGAAACAAATGCCATACTTCTCATGAATATGACAAGGGACTTCATAAAAACGATGCTAATTTCTGGTGCCATGTTTTATTGTGTAATCATACATAGTAGTATGTCATAGTGTGACCAACCTCATCTGGGAGGCTCATCTGGGAGGTGACCAACCTCACCTGGGAGGTCTGCACACATACTAGTGAAAACATTTAATCCCTAATTCAGTCATGTTATTATGACTGGTGAACCTGTGCATACTGCATCGAAAGGAAGGATGGCACCAGAGGTGATGTTTTTGTCTGAACATGCACTGCAGTTATCAATTACTGACTCACCACGGAGAATACGGACAATTAGTGTGTCCCAACTAACAATTACTAATTCAAAAGTGAAGTGGTCATTGCATTTTGCTTCCACTTATTTTTAACTCATTACACAGAGTTACAAATGAAGAACAGTATTAGAAGTACCTCTGCAATCAATCCAGTCACCACGGAAAATACGGACAATTCCTGTAGAGAAGCCATGCATCACACTAACGCTTTCGCTGTCAGAGAAATGGGACACAAATGAGGAATAAGGCAAGTCCATGATGCATGCATTGTACGTACTCGGTATGCCAAAAGGCAAGTCTCAGGACAAAGTGATGTCAAACAGTGAAAAATCTAGCCTGTAGCCTTAGCCATTATCAAGTTACACTTGCCTGAAGGCAGGCAAACAGTTAGTCAGTAAAAATTCTATTGAATAAAAAAAATTATAATCTATTGGAAGCATTTCGGGTTGTACTAAAGGCACTTTTGGGCTTGGTTATGTCTAACCAATACTGTCAAGGCACCAGGATGGTATTGTGAAGCTGGTTTCTGGGTGATATTTTTGGCAGAAAAATCCTAACCTCAATATTACCATATTACCATACTGTATGATACATTGCATTTGTATGTGTGTACCTGAATACTTGTACGTATAGGAGTGTGTGTGTGTGTGTAGTGTGTGTGTCTATAAAGCACTAAGCAAACATGAACAAGCTGACATGAGTATTATTAACTGATGTTTACAATCCCTGTAGCTACAAGGAGCAAGTCATCATCAATCTACTCTACTTCACAGGAAGACCCTCAAGCCATCACTGATGATGATTCCCCTAGCGATGATGACTTTGATCCCCCATCATCAAAATCAAAGTCAAAATGGAACGGCACTCGTCGTCAATCAACCCGTCGTACAGCAGTCAAGTTTACTAAACCAGAGGATGATAAGCTGTTGTATGTAGCAATGATGTTGTGCCCTGAATGTTAGAATACCACCCTCAGAGTGTCGTATCATCCAGGAACACTAGCCCGAGGGGTTAGTATATTCCTGTCAGACCTGGACTGTCTTCAAGAAGGGGAATTCTTGAACGATAAGATAATTGATTTCTACCTAAAGTGAGTGGTTAATAGTGTGTAGTATAAGACCAGGCTGTTTCCAGAGTATCTTTTAACCCTTAAATCGTGTAGGCCAGAAAACCGGCCCAAATACATGTGCCTTGCACAAAATGCTGTAACTCTCGGAGCATCCATCCTATGGCTACACAATTTATATCATTCTACTCGTGATGTAACAAGGATTAAAATAATACCAAGGGTTTTCCCTAACACTAAACAGTGAGGCCAAACTAACCATGTAAATAACTTTTTGGCAAGGAAACATGCAAACCCTCTACATACTTTTTATAAAGTGATCCATAACTCATGCTCCATTCTGTTTGTTTGCCATGAAAGTTTCTATTAGGCCATATGTGACTCACGTGAGTAAACCCACAATTAAAATTAAAGACATGGCAAGAAGTTTGAAACACAAAAGTTGACTCGCTGTTGTTCATTGCTTCATAACAAATAAGCCACTGTAGTCACAGTGTTCATTTAACCTTAGCCCAATGAACAGACTTTTGAACAGTGTGTTGTTTTAGGCCATAAGAATTAAGTTACTCCACCTAACATCACCATGCATGCCCATATTGTGTAAACATGCATTGTCCAAAAGTTATTTGTGGGTCCTGCCTGTTTATATGGAGTACTCATGCTAACGTTGAAAATTTAATACTATACAACTACAAGGAAAAACATTAGTAATTTTAAACTTGAGTAGGGGTCACAGATGTCACCTATACCTGCAGCTATACTAGAGAACGTTTAATTCAGTCTTGTAGTGTATCATTCAGTACGGTAGTACTATATATTAGGGATCATGGAGGCTTGGGTTTTTGTGACCAAATATAAACCAGTTTCACAATACCATCCTGGCCTGCGCCTTGGCAGTATTGGTTAGATATGACCAGTACAACTACAAAATAATTTTTGACTTTATTCAATGGAATTTTCTACAGACTGACAAACTGCCTGTCAACAAGTGTAACTTAGTAACGGCTAAGGCTACAGGCTTGATTTTTTCACTGTTTGACATTGCTTCATCTCTAGATGTGCCTTTTGGCATACCACAATACGTGTATAGTGCTGGACATCATAACTTTCCAAAAACGTAACGCGTTATATAATTTGGTTGACCGCTACGCATGGATATAAACAAAGCGCTGTAATTTTCATAGTGTTGGTCCTATGACTACGCAATTAGCGTCACTTTACTCGTGATGTAATAAGGATTAAAATGATACCTAGGGATTTACCCTACAATGAAAGTATGAAGACCAAAACACGCTGTGAAAATACATTTCAGTTTATAAGCACGCAAATCCCCTACACACCTTTAGAAAATCATCCATAACTCATCGCCAGCTGATCCTATTCATCCCAAATCACCGTTGGCTGATTCGCCATTCAATGGTGAGTAAGGCCATATACAGCTCACGTGACTGAAATGTTAATTAACATGGCGGACGAAACATGGAATGTAGCGTTGCGATAAAACCAGTCGCCGTTCTTTATCACTCTATAACAAGTAAGCCTCTGTTGTTACAGTGTGTATTTAGCCTTCCCTTAGTAGCCCAATGAATAAGCTTTCTTTTGATGTCTGGTATTAGGCTAATAGAGTTAGACAGGCCAAGTTACCTGACCATATACTTAAGCCCGTTTGAATAAACACGCATTCATCAAATATTTTTGTGCGGCTTTAAAGGTTAAGGCCGGTTCCTCAGTGTTTTAAAAGGTATAATTCCTGAACAAATTAGTTTTTTAAAAATCTGTCTTACAAATTTTTTGCATATGCAGCATTGTATATGTGTACTAAATTTCATGAGTATTGCTGGCTGTCTTACTGAGAAAAGTTGTCCTGTGTGTTATGCTTCAATTCACAATAGCATCAAAATAAATGAAGATATCAAAAATCTGTCTTACAAAAAGTTGGAGCTAGAACTGTTCTCCTATCCCACCAAGGTTTAGCTTTGTGGCGTACAGCTACAGGGAGAAAAGTTGAAATATGTAAAATGTTGAATCTGCTTGGTTATTACATCATTTTGTGAATAATTTACATTGGTATGGCTTCAACTTCTGGTTGTGTAACCACAATGGTCACATGCTCCACCTGTCCAAATTTCAATGACATAGACCAAACCCACATAAAGTTATGACATTGCACATTGCAAACTCAGAATACAAGTTTTGGAAACTTATGATGTCCAGCACTATACACATCATTTTTCTTTGTGTCCTGTTTCTTTTACTGTCCAAGGTATCGATTCACGGTAGTGCGATGCATGGCTTCCCTGCAGATATACTAGTGGACATTTAATCCCTACTTCAGTCTATGGCTTCATTTTCCTTATACTTGTGGCCATGACTAGATTAAAATCATTATAATTGTGTATGTAGGTGACTCCCCTTGTTTCTATGATCCTTACTCTTATACTTGTTTATGTTACACAATTGTGTTTGGTGTACCCACACATACCACGTCAACACATAGAATGGTGCCGGACATATCATAAAACTATGTCACATCTGAACACACACCCCAACTATCAATTACTGAAAGTGGAGTGGTCATTATGCTTCGTTGTAGCAGCTTATGATACAGTAATGCAGTAGTGGCTTACTATACAGCAGTGGCTTATGATACAGTAGTGGTTTATGATACAGTAGTGGCTTGTGATAAAGTAGTGGCTTGTGATACAGTAGTGGCTTTTGTACAGTAGTGGTTTATGATACAGTAGTGGCTTGTGATACAGTAGTGGCTTGTGATACAGTAGTGGCTTGTGATACAGTAGTGGCTTACATGACCAGACGTAACTGGTCATGTTGGCCACAATACCAATCATCTCTTGTATACCAATTTTTTGGAAAAAGTCCTTTTATTATTGTGGGTGTGTTCTATGGAACAATCTACCATTAACTGTTGTGGAGGCTACTACTGTTTCATCTTTCATCTTTCAAATATTTTATTGGCATTAATGTTAAGCAGTATTTCTTTGTATTGGCTTTGTGTGTGTGCGCATGTTTATTTTTGATGTTGTATCTATAGTTGTAGAATGGTGCGTGGTCAGATCAAAGGCCGCCACCAGTGTTACAAATCAGTTGTAAACCAGTTTACAAATAATTGTAGCATGGCTAAGTACCTCCTTTTAGCCACACAGTCTGGCTATTAATTAGTTCAAAGACTTCAAACAAAACCATACACCAGACCAACACAGGAAGTCACAATGCAAGGCTAATAATGTCAAGGACTGACAAGGAGGTAAATCGCTCTGGAACGAATAAACACACAACACTGCACTCGTCTGAATGAATGGGAAGCAGTACAACCGCTGGGCTGTGCCCGGTAATCTACTACATGCTCGTTCGCTAATAAATTAAGCTAACCAAGACTATTATAGCGATGCACCACTCAACAATGAATATCAGACACTTCAGCTACACCGTCTAAATGATGGGAAAGCTGTATGATGGAAGGAGTGATTGCGATTGCGCTCTTGCAACAAATGCGCTACCAATGAATAAACTAGCTACAATGAATTAACTAACCATCAAGACAGTAATTAGTGAGTAAAACTGTTCCTTGTACATAGCGCTTAGCAGTAGCCAATATTAGCCTTGCGTTCTTGCTCCTTCCGTGTTACAAATGGGCGCCTTTGATCTGCGCACGCCCCATACCACAAATCAGTTAGAACACACCCATTCGGTTTGTATCTGATTTGCAAACACTCCACCCTCGGGCCTGCGGCCCTCGGGTGTCGTGTTTACAAATCAGATACAAACCTCATGGGTGTGTTACAACTATTACTTGTATTTGTCTTTTGTCTTTTGTCTTTTGCTCACAGGGCTCCACTGAAATCAGTATTTGGTTACTGAGTGGACCCCCTGTTTAAAAATTACAATACAGTAGTGTCATATAGTGACTTATAATGTAGTCCAGTGTGGTATGTAATATAAGCTCGTCCCCTAATATATATATTTAATAAGAGCATACCTCATTACAGGTACCTATGGTATGATGAGCTACCAGATGATACCAGTAGAGACAGGGTACATGTGTTCAGTCCATTCTTTCATACTAGATTGGTTAATGGAACATTTGGAAGCAGTGATGGTGCCCCAAGAAGAAGGAGTAGAACATGGGAGTGAGTTATGTTATAATGACAATCCTTTTTAAAGCACACCCCTGAATTGTGGAGTATTAATTTAACAATGAAGTAGGGATCCGAGTGATAACAAGATAATGAGTGATGATATTACACATAGCTATGTGGGAAAGTCCCTACTTTGGCATCAATACCAAAGTAGGGATTTTCCCTAGAAAGCTATCATCGCTCATTATCTTGTTTCACTACTAACTTTAAGGCTATGGGTTACCATTAGATTAGGGCTGAGCAATAGTATCGATAATGCGATATATCATGATAGTAAATCACTATCGTTATCGCGATAGTAGGGATATCACTATCGTGATAGTTATGATAAGCTCAGATCTGCATTAAAATGGTATTAACAACCCTTCTATACTTGGTATTACCAGCTTTCTTACAAAGTAGTGGCCTATAAAAGCTATACCAAATTCCATATTCATCGGCCGCCCACGCAGTTAATTAACAAATGTCCTGTGCATGCAAAATAACTTTCTATGTGACTGCAAATCATAGCTATACAACTAAGACTTTGTTAAGAACAAAGTGTTTCATAAACTATCGGGATAGTATTCACTGTCGCGATATTTAATGAGTAACTATCGTGATAGTAAAATTTTTACTATCGCTCAACACTAGTTACCAGATAAATAATTTTGTAGGCACTTTGCTTATAGTTCTGTTTAACTGTTTTGCATGAAAGAACATACTAAAATTACATGGCGTATTAACATACAAGTGATACCATAAGCGGCGATACACTCAAAAAGGGAAGTGCTGGTACAGAAATGTAGACACTAAACAGTGAAACTGTTGATTGCTATTCATCAAAAACCAGGCTCCATGGGAAGCCACATCGAGATATTTAGCATTAATAAGCTATTACTTTGTGATTTCTAGGTCCTCACGAACGAATTGAATTGTTATCCAATTGTAACAGCACGGTAGTGGACTCACAGTATTTCCATAGCAGAACTAATCACCATTGTCCTTCAAAGATACAATAACTAATCAGCCTTTTTTCCCACAAAGTTTCCACGACAGGACCTAGGTAATATAACCACCCATTGACACTGCCATAAAAAATTTGTACTAATTAGCTGACAGCTGCTATTTTTGATGAATAATAACCACATTAAGCAGTAGCGCTAAACGCTGGTTCAACCATATTGCAGGGACTTAATTTTACGCTTTACTACCTTCCACAGTAAATTATTAATACTCACTTTGTATGATTCCTCCACTATTATCGCGTGGCTATACAATGCTTTGAAATTAACAACCTTCTCACTAACACCTGCTCGAATTTTGTGCCAATTTTGCACCTTCCATTATCGCGCATCGAAAAATAATAACCTATTATTAAGCACCTAACCTGTAATCTTAAAAACAAAAACTGAAGTTGGGATCTGTTGAAGTATATCAACAATGATACACACAGTGTATTAAAGTACTGATGTTACGTGTTTTTGCAATTGAATTCATCAGCTTTGCAATTGACTTTGTCCCGTTTGCAGTAGAGTTCACATTTGCAGTAGAATTCATCCTGTTTGCAATTGAATAGTCGGTTTTGCATTAGAATGCAAACAGGACAAAGTCAATAGGCCTTTTCTTTAAACTAACCAAAATATGTCATTAGTATTAATTACTTCCTTCAGTTTTCCAGAGCGCAATATTGCTAACCACAGCTCATGGTTCCCATTGACTCCTGTACAAAAATATATATTATATTATTATATATTATAATGTGCAGAACCTCAAAAAGAGTGTGTGGCACAACATTACAAGTGGGTGAGTTGTGGGGAAGGGGGGTGTGACATATTACAAAACAGTTCGTACATACAGTCATGTTATTATAAGTGTTCTTTTGAAGTGATCTAGAGTTGGAGAGTTAATGGTTTGCTGGCTAAGGCTGTTCCACAATCTGATAGCTGACGGGAAAAAGGAATATAAGTGAGTGTTAATTCTTGAGTAAGGGAGCTGATAGCAGAGTCGATGATGGCGAGTGTGGGAGGTGCAAGGGATAAGAGATTGGTTGCAAGGCATATTTATCAAGTTATTAGATACCTTATACATCATTGTAGCTTTTATGCATGCTCTTCTATTTTGTAGACTTTTCCATCCAAGGTTGTTAATAAGGTTAGTTACACTAACAGACCAAGAGTAACTGTTCGTAACAAATCTACTTGCACGCCTTTGAATCTTTTCCAGCATTAGGATATCTTTTTGAGTATGGGGATCCCAAACTGTGCACAAATATTCTAGAATTGGTATAACTAAGGATTTGTAACAGGATTCCTTGATGTGGGGTGGACAGGATTTTAAATTTCTATGCAAAAATCCCAAGACAGAGCTTGCCTTTTTGGAAATATTGGAGATGTGCTCTGACCAGTTCAGTCTCTCATTAATGGTAATTCCTAGGTATTTAACTAATGAAACTTGTTTTATAGCTGTACCATCCATCCTATAGGTTATGGTTAATGGTGAACGTTTGTTTGTGATGCAAAGAAATTCGCACTTGTTAAAGTTAAACAGAAGTTGCCAATCCTTGGACCATTTGACCAGTCTGTTGATGTCATCCTGGAGAAGGTTTTGATCATCTCTGGTTTCGATTTTGCGATATAATAAGATATCATCAGCATATAGTTTGATTTTGGAGGCTATATTTAGGGGAATATCGTTTACAAAACATAAAAAAAGGAGGGGGGCTAAAACAGTTCCTTTGGGTACACCAGATGTTACTATGGAAGAATTGCTACTTGTGCCATCAATTGTTACTTTTTGACTTCTATTATAAAGATAGTGCTTGATCCATGACAAGAGGGGGCCTCTGATCCCATAATGTGATAGTTTATTGCATAGTCTGGAGTGTGGAACTCTATCAAAAGCTTTTGAAAAGTCCAGAAAAATGTAGTCCATTTGTGCATTATCATTGAGGCAGTTGACTAAATCATCTATGGTTGTTATCAGTTGAGTTTCACATGATTTGCCTGCTTGAAAGCCATGTTGTTCTTCAGCCAGAATGTTATAGCTAGTTAAATGTGAAAAGATGCAGCTGTAAACAATATGTTCAAGAATTTTGCTACAAATTGACATTAAGGAGACAGGACGATAATTGCAAGTCTGAGTACGGCTGCCCTTCTTGAAGATGGGAATTATGTTTGCAACCTTCCAGTCATCCAGTAGAAACCCTTGGTGTAAAGATGATTGAAAAATCAGAGTTAAAATTGGTGCTAGTTCCTCTGATAGCTCTTTTAAGAAATATGCTGGAATATTATCTGGTCCAGTAGGTTTGTGATGGTTTAAAGTACGTAACCCTCCTCAGAAATTGAAATGTGTGGTATTTCAGGAAAAGGAATACCATTCATTGTAGGTACTGCTGACAAGTCTTCTTGGGTAAATACTGATGTAAAGTAATCATTGAATGCATTGGATTTTTCCTGGCTGTCTGTAAGAGTAGTATCATTAACATGTATTGGGGGTATACTACATTGATCTTTTTTTTGGTGTTTGATGAATGACCATAGCCTCTTTGTTACGTTACCATTTTAGGCCTCAATAAAGCTGTTGATGTATGTATTGTAAGCTCTTTGACATTCCCTTTGGCATTCTTTTTTAAGACGATAATACAACTGCCATTCCTCAGCACAATGAGAATGTTTAGCTCTGTTATAACAACGCTGCTTTCTTCGTGAAAGCCTTTTTATGAAGGGGGAAATCCAGGGTTGGTGATTTTTGGTAGAAGTAACTTTGGAAGGTATTAAACTGAGGCAGTCGTCGCACAAATTTTTAAAATCATTCCACAGAATATTGACAGGGAGATCAGGGGAATATTGAGATTGTAAAATTATAGAGAACTGTCGAACTTTTTCCTTAATAGAAGGTAAATTTGCCTTTCGCCATAGATAGATTTTCCGTAAGGTGGGGGGTTGGGTTCTTGCAGTCACATGAGATAGCACTACGACGGCCTCATGATCACTAATACCAGGGATTATTGTACATTCTGTAACTAAAGAAGGCCGATTTGTGGCAAAGATATCTAATATATTATGATTCCTGGTGGGAGAGTCTACAAGTTGAGTCAAGTTATGATCCGCCAAAGTATCAATAAGTGTTTCACATAGTTGAGTTGGATAGTTGTTTCCATTTACACAGTTAAGGTTCCAGTCTATGTTTGGTAGGTTCAAGTCCCCTGCCAACCAAATAATATCATTAGGATTTGAGGTAATAATGGAGTTGATAACAGAGCAGAGATCATTCAGATACTGATAATTAGAGTTAGGTGGTCTATACACAGAAATCAAAATTACTGATTGGGCATTCGACAGGTTACAATTTCACATGAAGTTGACAGTGCAATCTCTTCACTGATAAAATTAGATTTACATGCCAGAAAAACTCCACCATACCCATCAGCTCTATCCCGTCTGTATACAAAGTATGTGGAAGGAAAGATTTCATTGTTATGAACAGTTTCAGACAGCCAAGATTCCGTGCCAGCTATTAAATCAGGGTCATTTTCATTGATTAGGTTTAGGAAGCTTGGTTTCTTTGCAAGAACACTTTGACAATTTAAAATTAATAACTTGAGTGGAGAACTGTTTGACTTGTTAATAAGTACAGGACTACATTTAGGCTTTACAGATACAAAAGTTTTACTCCTAGAAAAACGGTATTGGCTACCCATTATTAACAGATGCAGCTGACGAAGTGTGACTAACTACGTTCATAGGGTTGGATTTAAATGAGATGATCTGACCTTTGCGAATGCGTAGGTTTGGTTCCCCTGCACCTCTGCGTCTGTGCAACTCTGTTCTGAGACTCTTCTGGTGTGATCTTTCCTGATATGAAAGATCTGGTGTGATGTAAATTCTATGATATGTTTCATTTTTAGCTTGACGGAGAAGTTTGGCCTTTGACAAAATGTTCTTTTTAGAAGAGACATTTTTAACTTCAACTTTTAGTAGGCGCTCTCCAGATTCTTTAACATGGCCTATACGGGTGGTATTGACTACCTCCAGCTCATCAACACCTAATTCTTCAGCCATGGAGAGAACAAATTTTTTATCATGATCACGTTTTGCAGGTTCCGTATGCTCTGATTCAGGAACTTTATGAAATATAAGGTTCAGCTTTCGGTGTTCACGATCTTTGTATTCATCAACAATTTTAAGTGCAAATTGGCTTGAGGAGCTGCTAAAAGTTTCAGCCACAGGTGCAGCAGCATGGGGGACAGTTGGTTTTTCTCCCCAGTGTGAAGACAACTTCTTCATATTATTTGTTAGCTCAGCTAGGTGATTTTCCATGGTCTGTAGCCTGTGCTCTACACCTTTATCGATACTTTGCAATGAAACAGACTCTGGTTTGAGTAGCTCTGGAATGCTAGGCTCACAGGACTTGCAAAACCAATGAAGGGATTGGAATTGCTTAGTTGCCTTTAGCATATTTGGAGAAATAGATTGGCAGTCACAACAGAGCCACAGGTTACATTTTCACATTGAACAAGACATGCATCCGATTCTGACTTACAAATTGCACATTCACTCTCAGATAACTGATCAGTAGAACCTTCTGATGACTTTTCTTCATTTGTGGCTTTCTTTGTCGCATCGTACGGGCCAGGGCGTCTCTTCTTACCATTTCTGTACTTCGTCATTCTAATTAATACCTATCAAGGGAACAGGAAAACAGCAAAACAAGCAAAGAATAGGCTCGCCTTTCCGGGTACCGTTTTATATATTAGTCCAAGTAATATAAAACCACGGTACAAGGTTTAATGTGACGGCTGACAGAAGAGTAAAAAAAGTCACAACTCAATAATCAAAGAAAATTATTTATTTATTTTTTTTTTAATATATATTTTTAAAAGCTGCAACTTTTTTCATACTTCCGTATATGCATCCCAAGTTTCTTTAGGTGTTAGATGTGGTCTTCCTCTCTCAGGAGAGCTTTGTTTCATTGCGTTTCAACAACCCATCTTCGAGTTACAGAAATTGTATAAACAGCTGTTCATGTACTTAATCACTTCATTTAGCACTGTAGTTAACAAAGCTACTGGTGATAATACTAGTGCTAATGATGGTTCACCACCATTATTGCCACTAGCAGTCATTCAAGAATGGCAACAACAGAAAATAGTGGTCTAATAGTGATTGACATACTTGGAGCAATGATGAAGGTGCCATTCGACTGTTCCCAAACTTTGATGGTAGTTATTGTACAGAGAAACCAGTGTACTAGAGAGACTAAAGAAGGTAGGCATTGATGCTAGGAATCTACACACTGTTGGGAATTTATCTGATGCTATTGTAGCTTTTGGATAGCTTGTGAGTGCCATGCTGTTGATCTAGGCTACGTTGCTGGCCTACCTGTATACAGTACTCTCCTTTCATACTATTTCAGTGAATGATACAGGACTAGCATTTATAGAACTTTACGTGGGCAAGATCAAAGGGAAAAGTGTACTTTAAATTTCATAAAGTACACCCTCAGCCGGCCAACTGCTTCATCGACCACAAAGAGTGCTTTATTGCACCGCAAAGAGTGCTTTATTCGTTCAATTAAGCACTCTTTTTGGGCAATAAAGCACAGTTGCCCACGTGCCTTAGTGTAGGCTAATAGCCTACGGGGCTCATGCCAGTATGACTAATCACCCACGCCCGTGAAGGCTGATAGCCTCGCCGCGCTGAGTGATCAATCACCCCAGCCAATACGATTTCTACCACCGGATTACTTTTATAGACATACCTAAATGCTTCGATGATGGGTGGGAGAAGGTAACGTTGCTGTTACGTTTGTTAATGTAAACGGACAAGTCCTGGAGATATCACGGAAATATTTTGCCATGTGGCTCACAATAGAATCGATTGTGGGTTGCGAGCAGAACCTGCCAAAATACGCGATGAACGTCTTCCATGCCAAATTATGGTGAACTATGCGTGAGTTACTTTGTTAAACTGGTTTGTGTGTGTTCAGGCTGCTAATAGTTCATGCAATGCGTGTTAATTACGAGTTCTAGTGTATGGTGAAGCTACACGAGTAGAAAGTTCCATAAATCATTTAAAGCATAGCCTTGCTCGTGCTATATGAAAAATAAAGTACTCGGCCGCGCGCCTCGTACTTTATTTTTCATATAGCACTCGCGGCTATGCTTTAACATATACTTATATAACATGGAAGCTAAGATGGCTTCAACTTGATAATCTCACTAATTGCTCATGAATTAGCACTTCAAGTAACAATCCACCACTCGCCACCCATTCATACAAAATTGTTAGCGATATATATGGCAGCTGCACTGGTATAAACTCAATTGGTAGTGTATTAGTCATTGTAGGCAAAATCGCACTCCTGAAGCCACGTCATAGACCAATTTGTCACACAGCATTCCACTGCCTTAAACGAAAAGGCCTACTGCAAAGATAACGAATTCAATTGCAAAAACCTGTAGTGTTCCTGACAAGAAATAATGCCAATCAAACCCTATAGCCTTTATAAGCCTTTTCCATAATGATGTCAGAGTAAAATATGGCAACCTCTATTTGGGGGACTCTAATGTTTTCAAGTACAGGTGATATTGGGCGACAAATGAAGATTGATCATTTGTGTGATTCAGGAAGAAGATATCGAGCTAAAACTAACAGGTATGGGTATAACGCAGTGGAATAAAATCGTTTATGTGGGTTTTGAAATTTCGGCTGGTTTTGAAGGTTGAGTAGAAATAATCTTTATATACGTTGTAACTATACCTGGTAACTTGGCTTCAATATCATCCTTTATATGCGTGGTACATTTGGCGGTCATTAAATTTGGCAAATTGCTGAAGAATGGAAATTGGCGAACACTAATTCTGATGTACGTGCAGGACCATTTCACATTTTCACATTAACCACAATAACATGAATCAGTGCTTTAGGAATGAAGCATTAAAGATCATACTGAGTAGCATGCATGGTGATATCATGAACCTTATTTCACCATCATGCAAGCCTGATAGTTACATGTGCAAATTATATGGTACTCTTCTCTCATGCAGGCACTGTAATAACGTGGTCAACAGTGTTTAAAGCAGTTGTAGCTATACTGCAAGCAACTGAAGGTTTGAGCAAAATTAACTTGATACACAGGTGCACCTAACTGGCCTGCCCATGCCTGCCCTATACTTATCAAATGTGCTACTGTATATTTTTCCAACAGTCCATATGTGGTGTAGCAATACCAGGATAGTATGAACTTACTATGAGAAAAAGAGTTAGAAAAAGTATTTACCAAAAAGGTGTATAAAATGAAAAAAGAGTTGTTGTCACTGGCGGGATTCAAACCCACACCCTACACAGCAGTAACCACAACAACTTCAGGGAGGCTGAGTTGTTTATCACGTGGTTGGCAATGGAATGTAGCTGAAATTTCTTTACATCATGGCCTTCAACGTGCTGTAGCAGACGAAGAAACACACGTAGAAGCTTGCAATAAACTTTGCAACGTAACCAGATGGTGAGCATTTCATTTCGCATGTAAATCGTGTCGATACGTGTACAGATTGCCGAATAATTGCTGTCAATAGCTGACATATGAAAAAGTGTGTCACAAAAAGGCACTGAGAAGGGAAAAAAGGTTGTCATGGGCAGGAATCTAACCTTGGACCTTTGGGTTAACAGTTCTATGTGCTAATGCTTTGGCTGTTTGTTCGTGGTTTTGACAGGAATTTAGGTCAAATTTCTTCTACACCAACGACTTCAATGCTTTATAGAGAGCAAACGGAAACATATAGCAATTTGTAACAACAAACTTGGAGTTGCCAGATGATGAGCGCTTAATTTCGTTAAAGTCCCGTGTCAATATGTGCTTTGGTTGTTGAGTTAGCGGCGTAATGAAGCAGACGGACAGATAGACAGACAGCTTTATATAATAGATTATGACTCATACAATAACAACTGATTAGTGGGCATGGCTCTACATAAGGCTGCAGGCAATAACAGATGAGGATTCGTGCATACCTACAGACTGATAAATGGGCATGGCTACCATATGCCTACAGGCAGTAATTTAAATAAGTAGGCGTGGCTCACAAATGAAACAGGGTTACACTATGACGTGTTAATACACATCCACATTGCTACATGTGATCCAATCCGGGTCAGACCCAGATAATCTGTAAAGCGGGACCTGGATGACCTGACTCGGTTTTAACACTGTAACTAAACTATATTTATTGACTTACACGTAGATAATTTGCCACGAGTTGCTCTCACTGATCGATATCAACTACCGACTTCGAAAGCCACCAAGCCACGTATGTTCAAATGGTTTGGTGCAATTCTAAACTAACCACGTATATTCGAATAGTTTGATACACCTGTAGATGGAAGCCCTACTGTAGTCTATTGACACTATCAGCAGTAGAACCTTGACTGATGGCCATGGTAAAGAAGGATAAAAGGTAAGACAATAGCGCAAACATTGTACATATGTTTATCAATATAACGAAGGTTTTTTCTTCATTGAATAGAAATGTTTCTGTGAAAGAATTATGGCTGTAGCTATAGCCAGTTTTCTGCTATGCTTGACTGAAGGCGTCAGGCAGGTAGGTAGGCAGGCATTAGAAAATTCATCGAATAATTTTTTTTTTAAATTCTATTAATTTGTAGAAAAAGTTCACAAACAAGTATAAGAAAAATTAGGAATTTTATACTAGAGTAGGGACAACGTAGCACCACAATTAAAAGTATTGAAACAAGCTGGATTGGAGTAGTATGTAATGTCCAATTGCTGTAAAAAAATAAGAAGCAAATATCCCTATTGTGCGTTTCGATCTCCATAGCACAGTAGGGATATTTGCTTCTTATTGTTTTACAGCAATTGGACATTTCATACTACTCCAATCCAGCTTGTTTCAGTACTTGGTACTACTACGTTGTCCCTACTCTAGTTTAAAATTCCTAAATTTTCTTATGCTTGTAACTATATGTATGTGTTAAAGCATAGCCACGAGTGCTATATGAAAAATAAAGTACGAGGTGCGCGGCCAAGATGCTAATAAAGCACTCGGCTAGCATCGAGGCCAAGCGCAGAGTATTTTATTTTTCATAAAGCACGAGCAAGGCTATGCTTTAAATGATTTATGGAACTTTCTACTCGTGTAGCTTCACCATACAGTAGAACTCGTAATTAACATGCATTGCGCGAACTATTAGCAGCCTGAACACACACAAACCAGTTTAACAAAGTAACTCACGCGTAGTTCACCATAGTTTGGCATGGTAGACATTCATCGCACACTTTTTCCTTTGATCTCGCCCATGTAAAGTTCTATAAACATTTGTAAAGACTTACCAGCTGTGTTATAAACCACAGTAGTACTGCATCCAGCTGGTGTGCTACACTACATGTGTTCTGATAAATTTGTGCATTTGTGTAGTATTGTACAGGGAAATGGCTTATTTGCTAGTATAAGCAGACCGAATAACTAATTGACAAATTCATACAGTATGTTAACACACTCGTGTTAAGTGAGTAACTGCAACATGAAATAATAGATTTCTGTTTTTGGTATCAAATAAGTTTTCTAGAACGAGGCAATATGGATTCCTACCATACCAGTATATTATTATTATTATTAGAGCTTTACAGTGACCAGCACTGAAGGTCTGACAGCAACATGTGCTACAGCCTTTGTATCACCCAACCTTCAGCAATGTTTTGGCTAGCACCCTTGGGGGTCCCTACTATACAGCACTGCCATACTGTATAATAATAGAACAAGGTGTCAAATTAACATTAGAAAGCAGCATGAATAATTCTCTTTGATGTTGACACAATTAATGAGGTTATTAATACCACTTAGAGACCTGAGGTGAGGACTCTAAGTTTCATTTAGAGACCTCTTGTCACGTGAGACTGTTATGGTAAATTCAACAACACTTCAAAGAGTTTTCTATGTCACTGATTTAATTAGTGGTTGTATGGTTAGTGAGATTTGGGTTTTTACCTTCATCAGCCATACCAACACTTGACCAATCTAGCCATCAACCAAAAGAGCCAGCTGCTCGATGCATATCACAGTTACCCCCAACAATGTTCACATTCACAACTAGCTAGCCATCAGTGAAACTACGCGAGTTTACAGCAAGCACATTTGCAGCAAGCACATTTGCGTTCGTCTGCTTGTCAGCACTGTCGCCATTAGACCATCAACACACTTCAGCTATGCTATTGCACCTGTTTGTAACATTTGTCACTCTGTGGCCAGTTATAAAGCCTGTAGCTTCGTGGCCAGCTGTTATAAAGCTTGTCACTTCGTGGCCAGTTGTTATAAAGCTTGTCACTTTGTGGCCAGTTGTTATAAAGCTTGTCGCTTCGTGGCCAGTTGTTATAAAGCTTGTTGCTTCGTGGCCAGTTGTTATAAAGCTTGTCGCTTCGTGGCCAGTTGTTATAAAGCTTGTCACTTCGTAGCCAGTTGTAATACAGCTTGTAGTGTTGTAATAAAGCTTGTCGCTTCGTGGCCAGTTGTAATACAGCTTGTCGCGTTGTAGCTAATAAAGCTTGTCGCTTCGTGGCATCAGTTGTTATAAAGCTTGTCGCTTCATGGCCAGTTGTAATACAGTTTGTCGCGTTGTAATAAAGCTTATCGCTTCATGGCCAGTTGTAATAAAGCTTGTCGCTTTGTGGCCAGATGTTATAAAGCTTGTCGCTTCGTGGTCAGTTATAATAAAGCTTGTCGCTTCATGGCCAGTTGTAATACAGTTTGTCGCGTTGTAATAAAAGCTTATCGCTCCGTGGCCAGTTGTAATAAAGCTTGTCGTTTCGTGGCCAGATGTTATAAAGCTTGTCGCTTCATGGTCAGTTATAATAAAGCTTGTCGCTTCGTGGCCAGCTTGTATTAGCTAGTAAACAAGCCTTGGACCTAAATAACAGCTACTAAAACAACACTTACCTGGCCACTAAGCCGGCGGCACAAGCAAACACGCTGTAAAGGACCTTACCTAGCATGACTCTGTGCTTCTTTTGTCAGTGCTGGTAACGAGCTACTTTCTAAATAGGTTAGATACCCACTGTCGTTTTTTAGTAGGTTGAGACCCTCGTGCTTGGTTTGGCACCTCAGTGGGCATTAATTAGTGACCAAACCGCGCCCTCGGGTTGTCAACCCTACTAAAAAACCTCCAGTGGGTATCTAACATACACATAATACACCTCTTAACTAAGGACACCTCTTTATAAAGGACACTTGTCTAGGTCCCAAATCAACACTACTAGTAGTTTATACACCTCTTAACTAAGGACACCTCTTTATAAAGGACACCTGTCTAGGTTCTAAATCAACAGTACTAGTAGTTTATACACCTCTTGACATCTCTTTATAAAGCTTAAGTCTACAATGACTGCTTGTGTACACTACAGCTGTAAGCATTGTACACTCCTCAGTGGTAGTTGATACTCATGTATGGTAAATACTACATTATAGTGCAGAGGAGCTTCACTCTCGTGTGAAGAACTGGACTAAGAATGTTGACTTGTTCTCTAAAGAGTTGGTCATCCTACCAGTGTGTCAGAGGTGAGTATACTTAACCATGTACCCTTTCTACTCCATATCTCCTGTAGTTCCCACTGGTATGTAGCTGTCATCTGCTGTCCTGGCCAGTTTGAACCAACTCGTAGCTCATGCAACAAAACCATATCACTGCTAACACCTAAGGCTTCCCATGGTGACAGTCCTAATGCTCCCTCAGTAATATCTGATGTATTATTGGACAGTCCTTCTGCAGACTGCAGCCACACTTCCAAGTTTGATTCAGAGGGTAGCCACACCTCTAACCTTCCAGATACAATGGAGCTGGATAGTAGCCAATCATGTCAAGTTAGTATGCTGTGTAATTTATACGATTTAGTAGTAAGTATTGTCAGCAATATTGACCAGAAACCTGCTTTACATATAATAATCAAGAGTTCAACAAAGTGATGTCTAACAGTGAAATGAACAAGTCATCCCCCCCCCCCCCCCCCCCCCCCAAATTTTCCACTTATGCAACAAAATCATTTTTACGGGCCAGATCAAGACACACGGTAGTGTGTTGTGCAGCCAAGAAAGCCAGCACCACACCGTGAGTATATTGACAGGAAAAAAGAAAACAGCTTTTTCACACATGCATATCTCCATGACTCCTTTTTCAAAGCACACCATTTTTGCATTATAGCTGTCCGCCAGGTAGGGTATGGGTCATTCCATGTCAAATCAACAAGGAATTTAGGGTCACCTCTCGGATTTTGACGAAACTTGGTACGTTTGTAGTACCTGTGGTGCTTATCACTCATGCAAATTTTTAGCTCCATACATTCCATAGTGTCTGATTTATGACCACAAATATTTTGAATATTTCATGAAAATTTGGTCCATCTCTAGTTATAAAATTGACTGCAACTTTGCACTGTGTAAATATTTTTACACACAATTTTCACTGATGGAAGACTGTTGATTGAACTTTCCAGTGATCCCTAAATTATGGGATATCTACGTAATTAAGGTTCAATAGTACTTCATTGAAAACTTTAATCCTTTATATTTTGAAAAATGCTGCTTGAAATTTTTCGAATTCTTTTGTGAATAATGATTGGCTCATAGTCTATGTTTGATAACATTTTTGTGGTGGGACCACAATGGGCTCAAGAGATATAATGAATTATGTTGCTGTATGTGGTGGAATTTGCAGTCTATTATTGCTGTATTGGAGTCTACACCTCCAATAACCACTCACAACAAGGCCATGCCAAGTTTATCTTATAGAGTGAAGGTGTCTAGGTACATTGCAACCTGTATTAATGACCACCTGTATTGAAAGGCCATCTATGTGCTGCAGTTAAGTTATACTTCTTTAATGTATAGCACCAAAGTATCAACCCTTTCTAGCTAATCCAAAAATGGTCCTTATTAGACAGGTTGACTATACATTACAGATCTGACCACCATGTGTCCATAAGCATCATGTAAATGTTGTACCATCTCTTCACAAGTACCTTCTTAATTAAGTTGAATCCCACTGTAGTGGACTTAGCCATATTTAAGTTCCGTACGTGGCTGCATAGGTACAAACAACAGAACTCCTCAGAAGGGATACCTGGACACCTTGATAACCAGGACACCTGTTTATACACTGTACTCCCACTCTAGCAGTGCACGTACATTTAGACCAAGATACTTCTGTGGCTTCTGTAATATGAGCACTTGATTATGGTCCTAGGGATGGAGGGGTTTTACTATATACATGCACTACACACCTCAATGTGTGAAATTAACTACTAAATTACTTTACATTCACGACCACTTTGAAGATCAAGTCATAAATTCATACACATACTCACGTAGGAACTAAACGTGATGACCACATATTTAACATTTACCTGTAAAGATCTTCAAAACGTGAACGCAAAATACTTTTAAAAACCATTAATTTTAGTAATTAAAGTACTACAAATCACACATTGAGGTGCAAACAAGTGTTAATAATATAGGTACAAATAATGCATCTACCGTATATAGTGTTCCCTGGACCATTGATGAAGTGCTCATTTTTGAGAAACCACAGACTTATCTTGGGTCCAAAATGTACGTACAATTATAAAGTAAGATCATGAGGCTATCAAGGTGCCCAGATATCCTTTTTGAGGAGGTCTGTTGTACCTATGCAGCCATGTACGTAACTTGAATAGTGTAGAGTGGGGATATGTATGTAAGTGCATAACGGCGAGATTTTACTTAATAAAATAAATAAGGTATAACTGAAGAGATGGTACAACATTAATGTGTTTATGGACGCATGATGATCTCGTTTATAGTCAACCTGTCTAATAAGGACCATTTTTGGATTTACTAGAAAAGATTGATGCTTTGGTGCTATACATTAAGATCCAATTAAAGTATAAATTAGCTGCAGCTTATAGATGGTCTTCCAATACAGGTGGTCATTAATACAGGTTGCAATGTACCTAGACACCTTCACTCTGTAAGATAAACTTGGCATGGCCTTGTTGTGAGTGGTTATAGGAGGTGTAGACTCCAATACAGCAATAATAGACTGCAAATTCCATCACATACCACAGCATAATTTATTATACCTCTTGAGCCCATTGTGGTCCCACCACAAAAATTTTATCAAACATAGACTATGACCCAATCATTATTCACAAAAGAATTCAAAAAATTTCAAGCAGCATTTTTCAAAATATAAAGGATTAAAGTTTTCAATGAAGTACTATTGAACCTTAATTAAGTAGATATCCCATAATTTAGGGATCACTGGAAAGGTCAATCAACAGTCTTCCATCGGTGAAAATTGTGTGTAAAAATATTTACACAGTACAAAGTTGCAGTTGATTTTGTAACTAGAGATGGACCAAATTTTCATGAAATATTCAAAATATTTGTGGTTATAAATCAGAAACTATGGAATGTATGGAGCTAAAAATTTGCATGAGTGATAAGCACCACAGGTACTACAAACGTACCAAGTTTCGTCAAAATCCGAGAGGAGACCCTAAATTCCTTGTTGATTTGACATGGAATGACCCGTATACTACACAGCAAATTTGATTAAATTCACAACAGCCATTTGCGAGATATGGGCTTCGATTTTTCTTTTTGCACACTTTGCAAAAAATGCTATAAAACGCAAACGTGTAACTTGATTGCCTTGATCTTTGGCACAAATGAGGATCATGTAATGGTGGATTCACGGATCAAGTTTGCTCTGAATCTGATGAATATCCAAGGAGTTATGAGCATTTATTCACGTAAAAAAAATCAAACTTTTGTCACGGCTACAGGATAAACCGAGTGTAGAAATAACTTGAAAATTGGTGTGTAGATAGGCTGATCATCGTAGCAGTGTCTTTTGATAGTTTGAATAGCAATAGAGTTGCAGTGACAAAGTTATAAAGTAAAAACCAAACACATGTAAAATTGCGGGATCAAGATACTCTAATAGAGCAGTCACCATGGGGCAAAAAAAATGTACAAAAAAATGTCTGAAAAAAACCTTACCAGAGTGACCTCCATACCTAACACCTGCATCCTTAACCACTGAACCACTGCTATCTTGGCTGCTCACCTCGCTTAATTTCTGCTTTACAAATGAAATTTCTAGTTGAAATCTACTTATAATCAAACATTTGTAATTTCATAGATCTACCAATAGAAGCACTAGTTAGAACATTCTATGTATGTTCTATTAGAAGTCCTCAAAAAATGTACGCTCTATTAGAGTATTACAATAATATTATCAAATATTGAATTAAATCATGCAATGAAATACATTTATAAGTCTGTCTTCAATAATCATCATTGTGTCTGCATAGAAAAGAAGAAATGTGAGTAAAAACAAACCTCAAAGTCAGCCATAGGCTGGTTTTGGGGCCTTATAAAGTACAAAAATAAGTGAAATCCACACAAAAGCAGCCAAACTGTGAAAAAAATGTGCAGCCATATAAAGCCTGGGTGAAAAAAGTTGTGAAATTAAAGGTGGCGGCCAAGTGGCTGCAATGATAAAAAACTTTAATAATGGCTGTGTGCATTGTTAGCGTTAACATCATTGCAGCCATTTCTTGGCTGCCAGCCACCTTTGATTTCACAACTTTTTTCATCCAGGCTTTTTATGGCCGCACCATTTTTTCACAGCTTGGCTGTTTTTGTGTGGATATGGAAACCTGAATTTTAGTCCGCCTGCCTGCCTGCCTAACCACAGTCACAAGGCTAGAGCTAAATGAAGTAGCACACGGCCACCATTACTCATGTATTGCATAAGTCTTTCATTTATTTCAGATGAGTGCTTTGTCTTCCCTTTTATCTTCTGGTCATCTTCTTCATACAAAGAAACCATTCAGAAACATTAATTGTCCGTATCCAACACTTTCGTTACATATTTTAGAATTCAATGAATGGCAAATTCTATTCAAGAATTGAATAAAATTTGCCATTCAGAATCTAAATTGGATAATCTGAATAAAAAATGGATTTATTTAAATCCATTTTTGTGTTCAGTGAATCTAAAAATTAGCAAAATTTTGTTAATTGCAACATTATATGAAGGTGTAGATCACCTCCCTTGGTTCAGTTCCTTTTATTTCCATTTCCAATTATTTCCATGATCCCTACTGTACAGTTTTTCCTTAGGTGCCACAAAAGTATTTGAAGCACTTCCACTACTACTACTACTAAGGAGGGAGTATTTACCCTCGGGTGTGCTTTTACAGCAATCAACTACTGAAAGCAGAATATAGCAACTGCCCCCTTAAATGATCAGAGCACAGCAACTAGACTCTTGAACATTCAGATAATGACACCCTCAGATCACAGCCTCTTAATGGTATATCAGCAATCACGCCCCTTGATCTATTGTGTAGCTCACTTGAAATGGGTTGAAATATTTTAATAAAGCAGTCACAAATGCCGTAATAAAGTAGTTGCCATGACAGCTAATAGGACAGTCACCTGTGTGTATATCAATGCTAAAAACATAAAAACTAGTAGAAGGGAAAATTAGGAATTTTAAGGGATCAAAGCAATAAAATGGTGAAACAAAAGACGTTGTCTATACCTGCAGATATACACCCTGTACTAGTGGACATTAAATTCCTATACTTTCAAGACACACGGTAGTGTGTCATGCAGCCCAAGAAGCTGTCACGCCACACCATGAGTATATTGACAGGAAGAAAGAAAATGTGATTTTCACACCTTCCTCATCCGATTGGAACCAGTTTCACTGCAGGGGTGCCTGCCAAGTAGGCCACCCCACATACCAAATTTGAAGGAAATTGCCCCAGCCGTTTCCGAGATATGAGTGGCCAAAATTTTGGGTTTTTATTCTTATTTTTCGTCTTTTCGCACACTTTGAAAAATTGCTATAAAACACAAACACATTAACCGTCGTCTTGAAACTTGGCACACTCAAAGGGAGTCTAAGGGCAAATCCTAGTGCCAAGTTGGTGCAAATTTGATGAACAGTTCATGAGTTATGACCGATTATTCGCGTAAAACAAGATCAATTTATTGTCACGCCTACAGGGTAAATTGAGTAGAGGAATCACTTGAAAATTTGTGTGTACATACACTGGTTATCATACATGTAGCAGTGCCTTTCGGTGGTTAGAACAGCTGCATACTTACAGCTACAAAGTTATAACGCAAAAACCAAACAAGTGTAAAATCGCAGGATCAAGATACTCTAATAGAGCAGTCAGTGTGAGATTTAAAAAAAGGTGCCTAAAAAGGTCAAATATATATATATATTTTTTTTTTTATAGTTATAACACGCTTACGAGGGATATGACTAAAATATATGCACGATTCACGAGAGCACGCAGCGCTCGAGTGAGAGTGCGTATTATATAGTTATACAACGGCCACGAGTGCTCTGCCTGATATAAACGCACGAGCCTGAGGGCCGTCAGGCCCGAAGGCAAGTGCGTTTATACAGGCAGAGCACGAGTGCACGTTGTATAACTGTTATGTACCATTCACCTAATAGGTGGGGAGAGTCTCACAAGACAGCTGTAACACTTATAAAGGCCAGGTTTCTAACATGGATTGTGGGTAACCAAGCCTGACGTTGCAATAACGTTCCCCCTGCAGTACTGCAGCCACCTGAGATATTGAAAGCTAGTACGCTATGGGTTATATCACTAACCTGCATTCGCTGTTCCACTCTCATCATGTAGTGCTCAGCATGCCAGCGTACCATATAGACTAAGCACCAGGCTAATCGCCATAGTGATTCTCTCGAGCAAAAAAAAGCAGCTAAATAGACGGTTTAAGTAAACAAAACCTAACTACTAAATGATATTAGTCTAATTCTTACTATTCACACTGGCTAAACTCGAATCTGGTGGCATGACAAAACTGGTTACCACAATCGAACGTAAAGGTTAGTATTATTTAGAATGTATTTGTTTTATTGGGTCATTGTCGAAGTGGACTACAGTTTAATCTGGGCTAAGATGGCACCAGACTAGTAAGGTGTATAAGTACGTTTATATATATGTAGACTAGAGTTGTGGCCACCCGCGTTGGCTTTTTCGATCGCCATTGGCTGCTTGTAAACATTATACGTATTGGTGACGTTATGGCCCACAATCGACCTTTACATGTCAGGCTATAAAAGAATTCGAGTGATCTGTGTAGTGTCTTTCCACCTATTAGGTGAGGTGTCGTAGTGGTCTTCACCACCGGCACTTGTGCTATGCTGCACAAAACCGCAGCCAGTGCAATATCTGTATATTGCACTGCGGTGGGTGCATTATAACTTATAATGCACTCGTTGTGGTCTACAAAACCGCAACCAGTGCGTTATAAGTTATAATGCACTCGCTGCGGTCTGCAGCAGTGCAATATACAAATTATGGCACTGGCGGTGCCTTTGAACTGCCCACGCAGAGTGGTACATATTTAGTCATATCCCGAGTAATCATGTTATAACTGTTATATTCTACACCCTAGTAGATGAAAACAATTATAGATTGTAAGTTATAGTGAAACAGCACCTCCTGGAGATGGAAATCAATAGAAATTCTTAATGGATCAGACGTTTTACACTTTTAACGGTGCCACGCCCACATGGTCGCAATTAGTGAGTTATCCACAAAGGAGACAGGAGTTCATCGAAACTTGTTCCAGTTTCTGAGGTGAATAATTGTTGGTTGATTTAGGCACTTGTTATTAGAGACTTGTTTACCGTTTAGATAAGGATTTCGTGGAATGTGTGAAGTTACACCATATATGGTAAGCATAGCCACAAAGCATGGTATATCAGTTATATACCACAGCGCGGCGCTTTTGATCTCAACCACAGGTGTGATATATATATATATATATATACATACACACATATATATATATATATATATATAAACTTACCAGAGTTCGAACCAAGGACCTCCATACTTAACACCTGCATCCTTAACCACTGAACCACTGCTATCTTGGCTGATCACTCCACTTAATTTCTACCTTATAAATGAAAATTCTACTCAATAAGTAAAACTTAGATCTACCAATAGAAAATCTAGATTGTTCTAGAACATTCTATGTGTGTTCTATTAGATGATTTCAACGAAAGCAAAATGTGTGTTCTATTAGAGCATTAGCACCATACTATTGTTGTAACACTTTGAGGCTCAGTCTAGTAGCTATTTCATCAAATCAGAGCCATTTTCATATCAATCAGTGGTATATTGGCTTAGTTTCGCCCCCAGATGGTCTGCGAGCAGACTAGTATGACCGACTCGCACCAATCATCATAATATGAGCAACTTCATCTTTTCACATTTGCATGGAAAATCGAGATACTCTAATAGAACAGTCACTGCAAAATAAAATATCATGCATACCTTTACTTTCATATAAATCACTATAGTAGAAATAAGTACATATAATATAACTTTATATTATGGCCATCATACATGCATGAACAAGCGAATAATGTTTGTGGTAGCTAGCATGTATCCGAGGACACCCTTATCTAAACTGTTTGTTTTTTCATCATCAATAATACTGATGGTTTTCTCTCTTTGTTGGTAGCTGTCCAGGATGAGTAGTTAATTTTCTTTATCACTTGTATGATCATCATTGTTCTTGTAGCAGTTATGATCATCATTGTTCCTGTAGCAGTTATGATCATCATCATTGTTCCTGTAGCAGTTATGATCATCGTTGTTCCTGTAGCAGTTGTGATCATCATTGTTCCTGTAGCAGTTATGATCATCATTGTTCCTGTAGCAGTTGTGATCATCATTGTTTCTGTAGCAGTTATAATCATCGTTGTTCCTGTAGCAGTTATGATCATCATTGTTCCTGTAGCAGTTATGATCATCATTGTTCCTGTAGCAGTTATGATCATCGTTGTTCCTGTAGCAGTTGTGATCATCGTTGTTCCTGTAGCAGTTATGATCATCATTGTTCCTGTAGCAGTTGTGATCATCATTGTTCCTGTAGCAGTTATTATCATCATTGTTCCTGTAGCAGTTGTGATCATCATTGTTCCTGTAGCAGTTATGATCATCATTGTTCCTGTAGCAGTTATGATCATCGTTGTTCCTGTAGCAGTTGTGATCATCATTGTTCCTGTAGCAGTTGTGATCATCATTGTTCCTGTAGCAGTTATGATCATCATTGTAGTTGTGATCATCATTGTTCCTGTAGCAGTTGTGATCATCATTGTTCCTGTAGCAGTTATGATCATCATTGTTCCTGTAGCAGTTATGATCATCATTGTAGTTGTGATCATCATTGTTCCTGTAGCAGTTGTGATCATCATTGTTCCTGTAGCAGTTGTGATCATCATTGTTCCTGTAGCAGTTGTGATCTGTGAATAAGAAGAAATAGTAAGCCTCAAAGCCTTGATTTTGAAAAAACAAAAATAAGTGAAATCCACTCAAAAACAGTCAAGCTGTAAAAAAAAAGAGTGCGGCCTTTAATAAAGCCTGGGTGAAAAAAGTTGTGAAATCAAAGGTGGCGGCCAAGAAATGGCTGCAATGATGTTAATGCTAATAAATTTTAATAATGGCTGTGTCAGCATTGTTAAAATTTAGTAGCATTAACTTCATGTAGCATTTAGTAGCATGGCGGTGAACTAAATTTGGCGAATTGGCGATTCGTCACTAAACCGCCAAATTTAAATTTTGTCAGTCTTATTTTCAAACATTGGGTCAAGCAGTTGTTGAGGTAGGTTTTCGACAAACCTTCGTGGATACTGCTGAAACTGGTAAATTAACATGGTTCACGCATGCCGAAATGGGTATGGCTTGCTGACTAAACTAGAACTCGTACTCGATTAGTGGGCGTGGCTCCATGTAAGCTTGCAGACATGAATTGGGCGCAGCCATTGATAAATGGACGAGTATGCCTACAGACAGCAAATAATCCTGAAAGTAGGTGTGGCCATGAAAGAAATTGGAGCACAGATATTCGAATACAGTGAGCGTCTGGAAGCAGGACCAGAATATTCTTTAAAGCAAGTCAGTACAGCATTGTACTTACGCCATTCGCCAATTTTTCAGTGAGAGCATTTCGCCAAATTAAAATTTCAGCAACTGCAATTTTATAGCAAATCGCCTAATATTAGTTTCACCAATGTTTGTTGTCATACGGTATTTAACTACCAAGAAACATCATAGCAGGCCTCTTAGGCTACTGGGAAATGCATATCTTCAACTCGAAAAGGAGCGGGTCCCTACGTACACAAACAAAAATGAAGGGTAGCCTTGAGGTTTTGTAGAGAGAATTTACCAAAAAAATCACTATAGACAAACTATAAAACAGTTGAGAAGATACTTCTGTGCATAATAAGTTGTTGAAAGCAGCTTGTTCGAAATGTGCTTCCTTAGCAATGCATAGCAATGTAATTAGCGAATTATGAAATAATTCACCGATTACAAAATCCAAAATTACAGTAATTATGCATAATTGCATTATTACAAACAGAAGAATTAGTTCAAATATATTTCCAGCTATATAATTAGCGCCTGTTTTTTTTTAGAAGTAGCACACACCAACTTGTTTTCCATTAATTCCTAGTCCAGCTTAAAATTCCTTCTACTTGTTTGTCTACTTTTATCACTATGACTACATTATGACTACTGTACCCATACATACCACATCAAACAAGTTAACAGTACTGCTTATGACACTAGGCCAGCATGGTAAACTTTTTCCTTCCAAATTTTGCATGGGTTCAAGTCTAGACTGAACTGAACTAGGGATTAGTGTATCTCCAAGACTAGACTGAATTAGGGATTAAATGTTCACTAGTATATCTGCAGGTGTAGGCAACCTCCCTTGTTTCCCTGCTTTTTTCTATGATCTCTAATCAAACTTAAAGTTCCTAATTTTTCCTTATACTTGTAATTCATCACTTCCGCAATTGAATTCGTCGCCTTGGCAATTTAATTTGACACGTTTGCAGTAGAATTAGGCACTATTGTATTAGAATTAGTTGCATTTACAGGAAATTTTGTATAACTGATTGTTCATTCTATGGGCCAAAATAGAGCAAATTTGTTCCTCAGTAAGTTACTGTTGGCATATATCCACATCTGTATGAAGCCATTTCTAAAGGAATTACTGGATATCGAGTGTTTCAGAGGTGTAAAATTCTGGTGCACACCCAATGGCATAATATCCGTCAATAGTGAACTACGGTGGTAGAAATCCTTATCAAGCATGCTGTAGTACTGAATATAGCTAAGTGCTACAAGTCCTTTAGTCAACAAATGTTTCAGCTGCTTCGCATAGTTTAGCCAGGTTCACTTGTGATGAAATTTCCTACAAACATGACGAATTCTAATGCAATAGTGCCTAATTCGACTGCAAGCACGTAAAATTCAATTGCAAAGCGACGAATTCCACTACAAAAGTGGTAATTTAACTGCAAATGGGACGAAGCCAATTACAAAAGTGACAAATTCAATAGCTAAAACCTGTAACTAATCATTGATATGTCTGGCAGGGTGTCTAACACTAACCCTAAACCTGTAGCTAATCATTGATAGGTCTGGCACTAATCTTTCCTTTGATGGAGTATGCTATTCTATTAAATTGGGGTAACTGCTAAAAAGGTTACATTGAGTAGTGATCATAGAAATAAAAAACAATGAAACAAGGGAGGTCATCTACACCTGTAGCTATGCAGGGGTGTAGGAAGATTTTTATACTTATGGGCGCCCAGTGGTAAACCTGAAGACCAAAAAATAGGTCTTGAGTGTGACTGCTTTGTTAGAGTCATTGACTGCTCTATTAGAGTATCTTGATCCTTTCAGTAATATATAGTACAGTGTGCTGATGCCCATTTGTTACACCATTGGAAATATTTATGGGTGCCCAAGCACCCATGCTTCCTACGCCCCTGCTATGCTAGTAGCTATACTACTTCAGTGCATATGACCTCTCTAATATTATGACACTCTGTACTAAAGTGTTATGATAACTATTATAGGATGGTCACTGTGACAACACTAGTAAGGTGGTGAACACTTCACTGAGGTAGGTGTCATAACATGATCACATGATCTCTACTTGTATATCACACCCTCAGGCCATGTATACTGGTACTGGACTCATTGGCTATTCCACGTAGTAATGCTATGGGAAAGATCAAAAGGTATCAATGTTGTGGTCAGAAATAATACTGCTATAATATACCGTATAGAGGGAAACTTTGGCAGGCGTAAACTTTGGCGAATAACAAGCTAAATCGCATTTGACAAAATATACTTTGTCAAATTTGACCTTAATCTATAGCTAGATGCTATTCTCAGGCGCTACGAGTAATTGGTGGCTTAAAACTTTGGTGAATTTGTAGCAAATCGCCAAATTCGCCTGAGTTTTCCCCTGCCAAAGTTTCCCTCTATATGGTATAGTGACTATTACTGTCAGTCACTATTACTGTCAGTCACTATTACTATCAGTGACTATTACTGTCAGTCACTATTACTGTCAGTCACTATTACTGGTTTAGGTACTTAACTGAAGAATGGAAGTGTAAACATGCCAATGAAGAAGAGAAGGACTTCTCGACATTTACAGTATTATCACATAGCAAACTACAGGTAGTGAATACATCCTCTCTGTGTGTATTTGACTTGTTGGTGCTGTTCCAATACTGGAAAACAGAACCACAACTGGTTTAGGTTTATCTAACTACATATCAGTGTAGCACTTATAGTGTAATGAGGTTTGTACTGGTAGAATTAATCAATGCACTAAACATTTTTATACTGAATTTAGTCCCTGTGCTACTTAGTCACATCAACCCATTGTACTAGAATAACACCATTAAATGTGTAAGTCCTGGATTACAGGTACACACACATCCTGGGTGGAGTGGTGTATCAAGACGCAGATATGGTAATGCTAAGATACTAAACTACACATGAGGTGGCTTCTGTCTCAATATCACCCCACCCATACCTGCAGTGATGTGACATCATTAACTAATATAAAATAATTTATATATAGGGATCCAAGTTGTGAAACAAGAGATGAATGATGGTATTACAGCTTAGCTCAGTGGGAAAATCCCTACTGAGCTAAGCATGTTATAGAGGTATTTTTATTCATGCCAAAGTAGGGATTTTCCCACCAAGCTATTCTGTAATACCATCATTTGTTTGATTAGACCACAAATTGTTGTTGTTATTGTTGGTTTGACCAGGTGCCACTACAAGAGAACAGCTCAGATTGTGGACTATTTGTCCTACAATATGTGCAGACACTTCTACAGGTTAGTATTACTCTATTGGTAATGTTACTTGTGTTATGTGTTTGTAGAAGGTGATTGTGAAGAACCAGCCAGTACCTAGGAGCACTAAGGATTGGTTCCCACTATCGGTGATCACTGATAAGAGGAAGAGTCTACGTGACTTACTGATTACATTATCAGACATTAAATTATCAGATATTCCCTCCTCGTAATTATTATCTGTACTGCTACTAATGTAATAATCAAATTATCACAACAAGGATATATAATATGACCACCATTGTTCATGATGATACATACAATACACCTTATTCCACTGTTTATAGTAATGTTCACACAACTTCAGTGATATTATGGAGTTGTTACACTCTGCTGTTGTTGGTAGCCATTCCATAACTAACCATGCAGTGTTCAGTTTGAAGCTCATGACAAATTGGACTAGCAGCATGTTGGACCCTTAACACTACACAGAGGTAGTCTCGTGCCCAAATTGGCTGGATCGCACTTCCGGGCCCAAGAAACTCGAGCATTGTCACCAGACGGTGATTGCGCATTAGCGCGAGCCCGGCTGGGCATGAGACTAACACAGAGGCTGTAATGATGATTCCACTTGCTACTTCATAACATGATCATCATTCCATCAATGTAGGCCACTCTGGGGGGGGGCCTATTATAGCAATAGTGGAGTTTGTTATAGTCTTGGTATTCACAAAATTCATCTGTACTTTAGCAGATATAAGTAGTGAGCGTGAACAAAGTGTTGCTACTAACATAATACACCAGACCCTGATTCATTGTAGTATTATTTCAACTATGGATTTTAACTTGTGTTTGATGTAGCAGGCTTCCATCAGTAATTGTATATGCTGTCTGAATGCATTCCACTTTTTATTGTTTGTATAACTTGAAAGCTTTGAAACAGCCATGGTTACAGGAGTGGCTAGTGCAGTGTGTTAATTAGCATCACCATTGTCTGCATGCTTATAGATAAACATTATAATGTCACCATGGTGACCTCATCCAGTGAGCAGTCAAATACACATCCTTTAAGTAAGTGTACAGCTGTCAATGCATGGGGGGGGGGGGGGGGGGGGTAATCTCCACAGTGACACTTAATTCAAATATCCTGCAGGACTACAAAACCATGCCCTGCACACCAGGTTACTATAATATTTGCCATCAGTGATGTCCTAATATATTTTTCCATACCTGCATGTAAAGTATTGAAACGAAATACATTATTAGTGGTTGACACCTTTGCATCTAATAAGAAGGTAGCTAAGTATAAAGGCTCTGTGTCCATGTTGTACTATCAACCTGTCCTGTGGAGCATCAATATCCCAATAATATAAATATTTTTTCGTTATTGTAAATGCATGTACTAAGTAACTAATACTCTGGTGAGAATTAAGGTAGACCTGTTGTGAATGAGATCTGAGGGAAATAAATTGAGTGACTGAATTTTGGAAAATCACTAGGGACCCGCCGATTATGCTCATAATTTTACCTATTATGCTATGCTGCACTGCTCAAAAATTCACCTATTATGCTTAAATTAAATGCTCAATGTTCATGCCTTAGTTCATATGCTTTGCTATTAGTTTAACAAGAAAAAAAAGAGTGGCTGGAACACAAATAATAAATTCTTGCTGCATGCAAGAGAAAAGATCGATATGTTAACAGTCAGTTTGATGATTGTTCTATTAGAGTTACTGATTGTTCTATTAGAGTATATCGATCTTATTTTGCAATTGTCATTTTTCCAGCAAGAATTTATACTATCGTACAAATATTTAACCTATTATGCTGGCATTATGCTCAATGCTTTTAGGTACCTATTATGCTCAAAATTATGCCAGCATAATCGGCGGGTCCCTAAAAATCACCCATATGGGTGTGCATGAAATAATTAGAATTTTCGTGTTGAGTGGGTTGCTAATAAGAGTAGGGAAGTCACAGTTTTGAAAATATTTCAAGTAATTTAAGGAATTGAGAATGGGTTAAAACCATCAACAAGTATATTTGCACTATAAAGTTTGTGATTTGGTCATCTTCTATATCTATATAATAATATTATATAAAGCTGAAAAGCCGTCTGTCCGTCTACAATTCCGATGGCGTCCAACGATTTTCTCGCCAGCTGATGCACCTATCGAAGCGTTTTTTGTGCCAAACTAAGCGATCATCATCTCAGAATTACCTCGCTTTTAAATGAAGCTTCTAACCGCCGTCGTTTGTCATTTACAGCGCGATTAGTGCAAACAAAAATTCGCTCGAATTCTTTCTGTAAACCGCAAGTAAACACCTATTCCATTCAACTTAAGCATGCCTTTATAAACAACTTTTAAAGATTCTGTAACTGCAAGTGACAATTACTCCATGTGGTAGAGCGTTAGGCTGGAAACCGGTAGGATGGGAGTTCGAATCCTAGGTGTGTCACTCTTTTTTCTTTTCTTTTTCAAACCTTTTGGTTACAACTGTTCTTCAGCAACCTTTTTTGCTACAACGTTTTTTTTCATTTTGGCAGTCTTTTTGGTAACAGGTTTTTCTCACTCCACAGTGAAGGCTGTGTATTAGACTGACTAAAAATGTCCTGATTATCAAGGTTTCCTGAATTTTCAGTTCAGTTACATACTAAGGGATACTTTAGGAGCATTACCAAGTGTCCAGATTATGTAGGTGTCCTTATTTTCAAGTGTCCTGATTAACAGGTTCCACCAGGGGCGGTGGAGCAGGCCAAAGAGTGAGGGGGCCAGGCCAGCTGTGAGTTGAAAACCAAAAAAAAAAAAAAGTCACAGCCTGCTAACAATAGCACCAATTATATCTCCTTATTTATAACTACACATACGTAGCTAAGTAATTTGCTACACTGCTTCTCTGAATACTGTGACTGCTCTATTAGAGCATTCAGATCCTGACTGTTCTATTAGAGTATCTCGATCTTTTCTTGCAAACAGTGTCCCAAAAAAGTGGGGGGGGGGGGGGGGGGCATGCCCCCCAGTATCCACCGCCTATGGGTTCCACTGTATTGGTTGATAATAGTTTGTGGTAGCTAATTTTACTGCACAAAGGTGATGACAATAGGTGATAATAGTCAGTAGTAGCTTGCTCATACAGTACTGTAAATGTAGGGATCATGGAGGTTAGAGGTGATGACAATAGGTTGTAGTGTAGTAAAGGGAACAGGAGGGAATGTTGTAGTATTGTTAACATACAAAGCTCAGCCTGCACTGTAGGCATGTACTGCACCCTACCATTATGTAGTTTCTTTTTGTTGTCAGTGAGTTAAATGTCATATGTATGGCCTACATGACAGGTACTATACTAATATCACATAATATGCAGTTTGCGCCTGTGTGGTAGACATAATATTATAGGTATGGACAGGTAGTACAATATTACAGCTGTATTTGCTTATGTAGCTACACACAGCTTTCCTGTTTAAAATTATCTGTATGCTCACATCATTCCATTGTACTTGCAGGATGGCCTAATGGTATTTAATGGTCTTTAAAAGTGACATTCATTATACATGCAACATAGTTACATGAATTTTAATGCATGGTTACCATTACATGATGTGCATTCAAACTGAGGTGACCATTTGAGGACAATCAAACTGAGGTGACCGTTTGAGGACAATCAAACTGAGGTGACCGTTTGAGGACAATCAAACTGAGGTGGCCGTTTGAGGACAATCAAACTGAGGTGGCTGTTTGAGGACAATCAAACTGAGGTGACTGTTTGAGGACAATCAAACTGAGGTGACTGTTTGAGGACAATCAAACTGAGGTGACTGTATAATCAGGGGCGTAGCCAGGATTTTTTGAAGGGGGGTTCCAGCACCAGCATTGAGTTACTAGAAGCTGGGGGCTGGCACAGCCCCCAGCCGCTGAGAGACTTTCAATATTTTAATAAATCAAAACTCAGCAAATTGCTATATTTTATGCAAAAGTACATTAATTATGATGCATTAAGTGCCCCTGGGATGAAGGTAGTACTAGATAAAGTCACCTAGTGGAAACAGACAGCATGACACATATAGTAATCTGTAAGTGATGGTTATATCTCACTGTGGTATAGGAGCCATGAATCCACTGATACAAATGACAATCAAAACAATATAACTATACAAATATGCATAACATGAATTCATTTTGCATAACACAAGTGATAAATTATTGGAGCTCTATATCTTTAAACACTGCACACGAAAGCTATAGCAGTATAAGGTCATGCTAAGTTTTGCATTTATAATGTTGGAATGTCTCAAAAACTTCATTTGGACATGGATATATTTACATGCATGTTTTATTAGAGTATACCTGACTGCTCTATTAGAGTATATCGATCTTTTTAACAAGTTTTGAAGAGGGCTCATGTTACCTCTGTAAATCCTTCCCTGAGAGATGAATGTAAGTTTTATCAATTGTTGTGCTGTGCCATTATACTATATTGCTCACTCATTTTGTCCTGCCACACTAAATGGTGTGTTAGGATCCTGCTTGCAGAAGTCTAAATTTTACAGGGGGGGTTCCTGAACCCCCCGGAACCCCCCCTCCCTACGCCCCTGAATTAATAACCTTCAGTGAAAGCTCTAATAATAAATAGGCTGGATAATATTCACACACAGTGAATATGCCTACCCAGTGAACCAGCATTGGGACGCTTGTGCACTACTCAGGTAATATGAGTCATCACAGGCAAATCCACCTGGTGCAGGACTAGTAGCCCGCAGAAGGCTGTACCATGTCCCACAAGCGACCTGAAGTCCCACTTGGACCTTCACCCATTGTGTGAGACATAGACAGTTGGCATCTGTTTCCCCAGTAAATACCAGGTACCCATTTAAACAGCTGAGTAGACTGGAGCAATGTGCACACACACACATCCAGATAATCAATTTTATGACAAGGAGAAGGAAATTATTTTACTTTGCTGAAAATGACCTCTATCCTTAGTTATATCTCTCAACCCATATAATATAGCAAGCTACTTCAAGTGTCAACATGCTGTGAGGTGGTCTAACTGCTGATTGTATCACAAACTCAGCTGTAACTACTATTGGCTAGCTCATTAGGCAGTGCTACAGCTGGTGAACGTTTATAATTCATCCCCCCCTTCCCCCATTAGGCAGTGCTACACCTGGTGAACAGGTTGATCCTGCTTTATAACTCACTCCACTAGGCAGTGCAGTAGTTACTTCAGAAAAGTAACTAGTTACTAGTTACTTTTATCCTTTACTTTTTAAAACTTAACTAAGTATCTAGTTACTAGTTACTTTCATAAAAAATTATGCTAGTTTGTTAACTTTTGTAACATGATTATTTTGCCCAGAGCAAGGGAAGAAATGAACTATATATAATAATTATATGCACACGTTCTGGAAATAATGATTCTGTAGCCATTTCAGCTCAGTTTCAACTGTTACATCTGTTACTCAAGCTGAATCATGAAGAACAGTACACAGAAAGTGTCTACTTAATGTGGCTGTGGCACAAAAATTGAAGTGCTCTTGCTTTTAAAGCATAATAGTTACAATGTAACTATTGTAACTATAACTACAACTACAACTAACTACAACTACTGTAACTTACTATTGTACTTTTCAGGCATTTGTAACTAGTTACAAAGCAAGTAACTAGTTACATTACTAGTTACTTTACAAGTAACTAGTTACGTAACTTAGTTACAAAGTAACTAGTTACCCCCAACTCTGGAGTTGGTTTGTTGTTCCATTGTGTGTTGTCACTAGAGGTATCACCTGTACCATCTGCCAGTGATCCTGTTAGCTTCATCATTCACACCACTTAGCTACGTACATACATGTACTGATGGAACATTACTTTCCCATATAGTCATATGAAATATCACTGATTTGGCTGGCTGTCTACACAGGTGAGTTTGTAATATAGCCTATAGTTCACAAATTAAATTACACACTATCACTACAGCTGGTTACACTGTTAATGGTCAGCCAGCTGGTGGCTATAGATGGTAGCAGAGTACAGAGTACACATGAACTTTCATTGTTGACTATTGCATAATAATATTGTTTGTAGCAAGCCACAAGCGTGCAGCCACCATTGTACCATTGTACCTTCACAATTGTATCAACCACTTGTACCTGCAGCCATGAATATGTTTTCTTTTATAGTATAAGACAGACATGTGGTTAATGTCAGACCTTGTTTATGGACTTTTTAATAGTAAAATAATTCATAGCAACAATTGGTATCCTATGGCTATAAATATTATCAAACGTGCCTTATCAGCTACTAGCTATATAGTCACTACGTATATCAACATGGTAGCGTGCCAGTTCATATTATGGGTTTAAATAGTTCTCATGGATATAATTATGTGACTGGATCTGCAAAAAGGGGTCTTATAGCCTTTCCAATTGTATGTACTTAGCAATCCACAACTTTACTTGTGAGTATGGCACTAGCCTGAAATTTGGTCACTTTACACTCCTAACATAGTACTATTCCTAACATAGCACTATTCCTAACATAGCACTATTCCTGGATGTAATTTTAAGACAATAGGTTAACACATGTGACAGTGGATAAGTAGCTATATCACTGGCTGTTGAATGGTGCTATAGGTTACATCGTTGCTATAGGTTTGCGGCATTGTTGCTATAGGTTACATCGTTGACAACTGCAATATGTATTGCTATCAGTATCACAGATAGTATTGCCGTTGTTGTGTGCTATTGCAATGCTGGACCTTATATTATTGTTGTCAGTTGTTATCACATCACAATAATATTATGTAATTGTGTGGCAGGCATGTATGAGTCACACAGCTATAACACTACAATAATGTGTTTATCTATTGCATGCAAGCTTACAACAAACACCCATTTGTGTACACAAATACAACTCACTGATAGGATTATACTTTTATGAATTATTTGCCGCAAACAGCAAAATAAAGTCAAATCAGATGACTACCATATATGGGAATAATGGGACAAATTAATTAATTTTAGTTGTACAGCACAGAGGGGGATGATATATGGTGTGATCCGTGTGTAGCTATGCCTACAAGTCTGCCAACAAAATCTCATCATATAGTGCCATCGGATGATGTCACAATAATCATAATATGTGACTGGGCCCACAAAAACAGGGCATGTAGGCACATGATTTTCCTGTTTTTGCAGGCCTGGTCATTCACATATTACTGTATACACGTCCTTGGCTACAGTACCATGTGCAAAGCATGTCCTGTTTGGCTAAGGACTTACTATAGGTATTATAGTAGGTGTTGCATGATGGATGATTTCTCATTATGACATTCATCGGTCTGTGTCCTCATCATCAACATTGCAACTTGTTACAAATAATATTATTACAATATTATTGGAGATCAAAATATGATATGGCTTCTTGCATGGTAACTAGCCACAAATATGCACAGTTCACTACCATTATAGTAAGTTACCATTCCTAATATGGACTAGAAAGCAACTTAAAGAAACCATATGACACTTCATGCTTTATTGGATATTGTCTTCCGTATTGCAAGAAGTAGTTCCAGTAAAAGCTGTCAATACTAAAGTGCATGTGTATTCTACTCACCCTACCAGTTAGCTGATATCAATATGAAGTAGTTCCAGTAAAAGCTGTCAATATTAAAGTACATGTGTATTCTACTCACCCTACCAGTTAGCTGATATCAATATGACTTATACACATTATCATAATAATTATCACTTTATAGACTTCAATGTGGTTGTGTATAATGTATGGATAAAAACTTGCTCCGATCATACCAACATTTGTCACTTCTTCCCTGATGGAGTGACTCTGACATTATACAAGTCATAACACTATTATGTCACAATAATTATCACTGTTGTCATGTTAGGATTGACACAAGTTTAATACATCAAATAATGATTAGATAGAATGATAAACAAGATACTGAGGAGCAGTGTAGCTCTTGTTAAAGTACTGGGGGTGTGGCTCTTGTTAAAGTACTGGGGGTGTGGCTCTTGTTAAAGTACTGGGGGTGTGACTCTTGTTAAAGTACTGGGGAGCAGTGTGGCTCTTGTTAAAGTACTGGGGGTGTGGCTCTTGTTAAAGTACTGGGGAGCAGTGTGACTCTTGTTAAAGTACTGGGGAGCTGTGTGGCTCTTGTTAAAGTACTGGGGGTGTGGCTCTTGTTAAAGTACTGGGGAGAAGTGTGGCTCCCTTCAGTCACTTGTCTAGTTAGCTGTTGTCGGCTAGTTTGGGTTTGCATTCAACAGAGCTAGTTTCAAGCTTTCTGTAGCCTTCAGGTCCTAGTGGGCTAATTAGCTAACGTTAGTGCCACTACTGCTCACCTCAAGTAGCTGTAATAATAATATTATTGGGTTACATTGATGTTGATCAGTTCTTCACTTGTGATTTGCTTTCTGTACTCACTATAACTGATGAGTGATGTCACGGTGTTACAACTATGCTGTGAACTGGTACGGTTAACTCTAATAGAACACACATTAGTGGGAACACTTCTCTGACGTTAGCACTATTGACCATCCGATAAGTTCCTTTACATTAACATCACAGTTAACAGTATTAGTCCGTCCATTATAAAGAGCTAGCAGTGTTATGTAACAATGTGGCTACATCTGTCACTGACATTTCCTCTGTCTAGCATATGCTGATTGTGGATAGGATCCTGACGTGTTGACAGCTGGGCCTGGGAAGGCACATCTTGGGATAATAGGTCACAAAGGTTATGATGTTATCAACACTATCAGCAGATGTGAAGACAAACAGGATAACAGTTGGACATGACATGTTGTAATGAACTATGTAGTTGAGTTGAGCGCCGTTTATGTTGAGTCGTTTTGTGCCAAGTATGCTGCAGTCCTTTGTATGAACTGCTACACTAACTGATTGAATTATAGTACATATTAGTTCTAGTTTTGAACAGCAAATAAAGCTATTTTATATTTATCAAGATCTAATCATACATATCACTACTAACAAGATTACAGTAGGGTTTGTCCAGTACAAAGGACTATTGGATTACTGCTAACATAGTTATCGAAATGTAGTAACAAGCAGCTTGTGTTAATGATGTTATGTAATATGTGTAGCTACAAGTGTGTTACTGCATCTCTTGATGTGGTGCTGCCATTGGATGATGTTATTGTAATATTTTCAACACTAAAGTTCACCTGCTTACCATATAAAGCAATAGCTAAAGCAAAGAAAGCCAAGTATGACCCCTGAAGCCATGTATGTTGTAACTTATTTTTGTACGTAGGACTTAAAAGAATTCTTACAAGAAAAGTCAGGGCAAAGAAATGATTCATTAGGTATTTCATTATGATCATAAAGTGTGGCCTCATCATCAACACTGCGGCTTGTTACATTGTTAATAGTAACAGCAGTCAATACTGAAAGTTCATGTGGCTCTGTGAACTCTACACACCCTACCAGTTAACCGACACAATTACTATGTTAAAAATGGTGACCGGATCTGCGACACACATATTCCATTATATTACTTGGCGACCCACAACTTGAGGTAGTCGCTAGAAATTTGTCCCTTAACATATTATACCACTATTGTGCGCTGTAATGGTGATGTTGCATATTATCATGTCGACTGCCCAACTGGATCTGCAAAAAAGGTCTTCAGCTTTCCAAATTTGACTTACACATGGTCAACCTGGTGAGATGTGATGGAATGGAATAGTGTTCCATTGTGGAGTGACTCAACAGTTACACACGTAGTATTACTTACACAAATTATCACTGATTACCACTAGCACACCTCCAGATGTTGTGCTCTGCTAGCAACAGCAGCTAGTAATTGTATTACTGTAACTGTTATTAACTCTTTCTGTTCCAACAAAATGCTTTAGGCAACAGCTACATACTTGCCAGATAGTTAGTGTCAATGATCATGCCATGATCCAGCTGCTACAGTGTGCATATTAGAAATTCTGACACAATAAAATTAATGACTAATTGGAGTTGTGTAGACACCAATATTGCTCCAACTGGCTACATGATCATTGTCTGATCTCCTTAGGTGGGTTTACCTGACATGGATTAGAAGTTCATCATGTGTAACTAGACCCACTGAGACAGATTAGCCTGTTTATTAGGTAGGATTAACCTGTTTATCAGGTAAAGCACTACAAAACCACATACCTTATGACATCTTGTCTCTTTCCTTGTCCAATACTTTTAAATCAAAACTTTGTTCATTTTTGTTCCTGTCTAATTGGTTTGTGTTCTTTTTGTTTGTCTATGTCCTTTGTTATTTGTAATAGTGTCACTTTGTACCGTAACTGTGTGAGTTTTAGTTTTGTATTTGCTGGGAACCATCTTGTACGGGTACTAAGCCTTTTGTGTACCCTGTCATTTGACAATATTACCTATCCTGGTTTGGGGCTACAACACTTGTGTTGTAACTGTCTATTAGTGTGGGCAGGATTTGCCTGTTTACAACTGCCCAGTGGGGTGAGTCAGTACTAGCAACACAGAACAGGCTTTACTGGCTAATAGAGCAATTTAGTGGGGATAACGTGAATGATGGCACTAAATCACTACCACAACATGTGATATCCTATCTACACTCTTGCGCATGGCCACTTACGAGTCACCCAAACATTGTATCAACATGCTAGCTAGCCACACATCATTTAATTTTTCAGAATTTAACAAGATAAAAATCACATGATCAACTGTACATGATCAACTAATAGCAACAGCACCAATGGAACACTTTTTGTGATGTTAAGAGATTTTAGCTTGTGAGAAATCCATCTCAGGATGTTTCTCCATAAACCTGCAGTGGGTGGGGCTATAGTCATGTAAGCAAACCCACAACAACTTACTTTTTCAAAACTTCTTGTTTCTTTTGATCATCAGAAGTTGGCAGGCCCATCTGGAAAAAAAAGCATCACCATAGCAATAGAGCATTAATGACATGATTGTATATTGACAGACAACACAATAGATAGACCATTAAACTATGGGTTACTATGGGTTACAGCAGCTCAACAAGTAAGTTACTAACACAAACAATTGTACATGTACAGTGGAACCTTCCTACAGTGGACACTTTTGGATCAAGAATCTTAAAGAGGTTGTCCTTATATAGAGATATTTTCAATTGTGTCCTTAGGAGGCCATATTGGATACTTACTTCTCTCTGTCTCTGATCATACATCATCTTCTCAACAATTCCTCTTGTCTCCCCATCAAGATCTGATAACTGTTACAATAATAGTAACAATAAGGTCCATACTACACTACACTACTAAGACTGACTTTAGAGTTATCAATATTTAACTTCTTCAAGTTGAGTTCAGGGTCAGTGGTGACAAGTCTGTTCCACCATTCCATTTGGTTTTGCTGTAGAGGATTAATAATAATCAATCTGGCTACCACCGTAATTTCTTTAGTGCTGGCTGAAAATGAATTTATCAAAATAAATTTTGTAGGTAATTGAAATGAGCCACTAATTGGTGTTCCTATCTTTCCAACAATGAAATGTGATAAATTCAATAGTTACCTTATCCATAGTTACCTTATCCATAGTTACCTTATCCATAGTTACCTTATCCATAGTTACCTTATCCAAGGATATCACTATCTCTTTACGATTCTCCAGTGTCCAACACACATCTTCACTTTTCACCTAAACCACAAATTGTACAATGACATGTCAATCAATATCATCACTATAATAACCTTGTTGAATAGTTCTCCATCAAGAATTAGTGGTTGACCTTTGATCCCTACCTTGATGTGCTGTATAACAAGGTATAACAGCCCCACCCCTCATAACATACTCTGCAATACCTTGAGTGAGACATTCACAATGAAATCTCTTGATTTGACCCCACTGGCAACATTAACTGGCACCCTAACCTATGGCAGATAGAGCACACAATAGCTACTACAATCTTGGTCTTGATTAGATTTATACACATTATAGGGTAGTAGGCAGTTCATTCACTGGACTAATATGATGGGATTAGTGAATATAATAGAATACAGAATATCCTATAGGAGACTATTAAGTTTATGATGGCTACAACCTGCATGGGACTTTACTAGGTTGTATAAGCAATTCCTTATATGGTAGAGAAACAGTCTGATCAGCTAGTGTAACCTGGCCAAAATTATCCAAATGCACACATTTGGTTAAATGTGCAAGTGCTAAATGAGGCCTTATATGGGTGGAGTCCTTTCTACAAAGTTGATTATTTTACTTACTTGACATAGCTAAATATAAACCATAGCTAAATATAAACCATAGCTAAATATAAACCGAGGAACACTTAGCAGCATATTCACAGGTACTGTACACTTAGTATAATGTATGGAGGTCAGTTTGATGTGTTGATTATCGATCATTCATCTTTCTCCTTTTAATCACAAGATAAAGTGGCTAATCAGTTCACACCTCCAATAATACATCCCATATTGGATATAACTTTTGGTACTGTAACAATTATACATTACTGAGACTTACTTCTAACTCTGAAAGTGTCTGAAAGAGAAAAAAAAAGATTTTAATTTCTGACATGATCACTCATGCTGCACACAAACAATACTGTTGAGACACGTAAATACATTAATTTAACATAGTTAGTAATAGTACAGAATGTGAAAGAGAAATTAACTTGACATCATCGTGACACACTTCAACATGGCTTCATTACCTGAGACCATCGGTAGTTGGGTAAGTCGGCTCCATTGTTATAATTTGGTAACATCTTTCCTTTATCTTCCTCACTCTCTTCCTCTCCGTCCTGCTGTTTCTGCTCATCACTCTGGCAACACAACATTATGCTTCAGGGGACAAATAGAAGGTGTTAATTGTACAGGTGTGACAAGCACTATTTGGTTAATGTAACATTGAAGTCTGCAACATGCCGATAACAACATGCCAACATCTCCATAGCAACATGTCAAAGGAATCCAACCAGATATTGCTCAGGGGAGATTTGTCGTCTTGTGATCTCAAAGAAATGTTCAATCAATTTTGACAATTCTTAATACCGCAGGACAATACAGCTTTCCTAGCTACTAGACCAATGTTAAACACAACACATAGTCACACATCATAGGGTTATTGTGTGTGTGACTAACGTCATCTATTGCTTTTATTTCTGTAATAAGGCTATAATAACACTACATTAGTACTTTTATGCTTATACCAGAAACAATTGTCAAATATTAGCTGTACCTCAGACAAGTGATACATTTAGAGCAAAGTAAATAACTAACCGAAATACTCTGAGACCACATTTGTACACAAGTACCTATCCTATCCTACTGATCACCACACTTCGATGGCTAGTTTATTAGCACATGTACTGGGTGAATGCTATTGGCTGTTTATGACATAAGCTGTTAGCAAGCTAACCTCATTATTTGTTGATGATGGTTGTTGATCCATCTCTTCTACTGTTGACTGCTCATCAACAGTAGAGGCAGCTTGATCAACATCTTTATCTTCTATTGACTGATTAATATCTTTCTGCAGCTTTTCAGCTTCTTCATCAGTTAACTCTTGTATCTTGGGAGATTCTGCTGATGCTGCAGCAGCAGGCTGTGGGTGGGGCTAGTGTCATGTGATCACTTGATTATAAACTATACTTGATTGGTGGACTTCTTTTTGCTCTTTTCATCATCAGCTTCGTTTTCTTGCTGCTCCTGTGAAGGCAGGACTCAACAGCTACACTGTCCCTGACAATGTAGCCATCACAGACATAACTAACCTGTAGGGCTAGTTTTTGATGCTCTGTGAATTTGTTAACCAACACCTGAGGGATGGACAGGACATTACAGTAAATGATTATATAGTAACAAACAGTTTTGGCATAAGTTGAGCCTTTTCCAGTGAAGAAATCAGTTTTTCTGCGAAGGAAACCCAAAAAGGTGTCCAGCAACTGTGAAGAAACAAGACAAGACAAATCATACACAACAAATCATTTATTGTCAACCATAGATTAGTGGACACATGGCTATAGTGCATGCCGTTACCATGACAGTCAGATAATAATAGCATTTGGGAGAACATTTGCTGTTCTTATAATTTAATCTTATTCAGTTTATTGCTAATAACATAAGTAGCATTATTAATTATCAGTTAACAGAGAACTTCATATTTTATAAAGAGGCAGCAATTATATAGTTGCCAAAGATACGTAATAATAAGGCCACCTTCTCCTCTGAGGTCTCCTGAGAATATCATTATTCAATGTTAACTGAATTTGGTATATAAATTTGAAGGAGCACAACTCAATTAGGATAGTGGTCAGTTTCATAGTTGTACCTGTCATTCATAACACTATGAAAGGATTGTGGTAGGTTAATAGCACAAGGATTGTGGTAGGTTAATAGCACAAGGATTGTGGTAGGTTAATAGCACAAGGATTGTGGTAGGTTAATAGCACGATGAGATCTTAGTACATAGATGTGTGTGGAAACCTGATTTTGTCAAATTATACAAAACAACTCTTAACTGATTTTTGCTAAACACCACACAAATCAAATGAGATTTAATGGTTGGTCGGTTGGTCGGCCAGCCAGCCAGCCATAAATAACACAATTAATATCTCATGGGAATAAACAAACTCATAAATATATTTATTAGATGGACCTTCAATTAAAAATTGTTTAGGCTTTGTAAACATTTGGTTGGAGCTTAATTAGTTTATTGTGTAAGTGGAGGACTGAAGTATCCAATGATATCACAAGCAACAGTGTTAGGTTGTGTGAAAACCATGCCCAATCACAATCAAGTCTGCTGTACTAGCATTAGTGATCAACAATTGTGTTAGTAACTGGGGTGTTACATCCATTAATGTTACCAGTAACAGAGAAGCTACATCCAATAATGTTAGTAACAGAGGAGGTAACTATGGTAGCATCACACAACAGCCACACCCAGGTTGGCAAGTGGGAACAGCAGATACATCTTGCTGTACCTACTGTGGATCAAGCAGGAAGCTGTTGTCTGCTACATTATTCCGCCAACTCCCAAACATTGACAGCTGTGTGTTCACCATGGTGATGATGTAGTAATATAGGCGATAACAAGCGTGGGATACCAGCTTCAATGCCTTTAGTACTGATGGGATACCAAGGTTAACAAACACTGCACCTTTAACAGTGATAATGCTAAACCTTGGGTGTCCCACTGCACCTTTAACAGTGATAATGCTAAACCTTGGGTGTCCACACATCAAAACATCTGCAAAATTTTCCGTACATCACATTTGTATGGCTTTGCAATTACGTTTCGTTATAACACCGTCTTATAAACATGGCATCATAACTTCCGCATACTATGGTTTATGGAGATGGAATATGGTTCATCGTATTCCTTGATGACAAGCGATTCACGTAGTATATAATAGAGTGTGCTGGGACAAAGGGTAGGAGCACATCTTGTATGGCGAAATCACATTTTTGAGGTATGTACTAAAAACAATGTTTTTTCTGCTCTTTTTGTAATGCATCTTTCAGTTTCAGGTTGATTCTTAATCAGTTAGCTCCAACACATCGAATGATACCAAGTTTGGCTAATTTGGTCGAGGGTGACAAGTTGTACTTTTGGGGTTTGTCCATCTGAGTAATTAAATTGTTCAATGGAGTTTTGTTGTACATTGTGCTGTGGGGCTAATGCTTATACTTTGCGTTTTGTATTATTGTGTAAAATACATGTATTTTGTATAGGGAAAGGGAAAATGGCTGTCGATGAGGTTTGCATTATTGTGTAAAATACATGTATTTTGTATAGGGAAAGGGAAAATGGCTGTCGATGAGGTTTGCATTATTGTGTAAAATACATGTATTTTGTATAGGGAAAGGGAAAATGGCTGTCAATGAGGTTTGCATTATTGTGTAAAATACATGTATTTTGTATAGGGAAAGGGAAAATGGCTGTCAATGAGGTTTGCATTATTGTGTAAAATACATGTATTTTGTATAGGGAAAGGGAAAATGGCTGTCGATGAGGTTTGCATTATTGTGTAAAATACATGTATTTTGTATAGGGAAAGGGAAAATGGCTGTCGATGAGGTTTTTCAATCGACCAGTTCAACCAAGCTAAGGCTGTTAAAAGGATATAAATAATGTTTTAGGTTATTTTGAAGTATAATTCCTAAGATCTAAGGGTAGATTCAGTGTTGTGTAATATTCTGTTTTATGGCTTCATTTGACAAATCCCAATAGCATGTTTTGACATGAACAGTTATCACATTATCATGTACTCAAGTTCAACACTCATCAGTTAGAAGGATGATGGTCTCAACTAATATAGTACTGATGTCAGTGGTAGTTAATGTGACCACAACTTGTACGAGTTACACAGACAATTGCTGTGGATGTGTCCCCAGTTGCTGCAACGCTAGACAACACAAACCTTTCACATGATACCATGGTAACAAATGACAGCACTCTCACAGATTCTGATTGGCTGGGATACTTAGGGATTTAATACTAATGAAATCATTAACCATTACATTACATGACATTACATAACAGCAATATTTGACAACTTGGTGGAGGACTGAGGGACAGTTAATTATTGGTAAGAATGATAAACATGTTCGCCATTAATACAGCAAATATGAGTATACTCATCCTTTGCACACAGGAGGATGAAAACAGGACAAGAATGTTTCCTATCAGCCTCTATCATAGGTTGTTGGGTCCGCCAGTATACCTCACAGTCTCATATTGCAAACTGGTGAAATTTATATTTTAGATAAAAGTTTGTTTACAAATTACTTGATAAAAACTACATCACATTGTGAAGGTTCCACACTATCTGTCTAACAGAAAATGAGAATAAATATGTTTTGTTGTAATAACAAAGGGGTTGTCCTCTTCCAAAGGTAAAAATGTATCAAGCCAGACGTGTTGGTTTATTACGTTGTTAAATTTTAGAGTATGTGTCCATCATATATCAGTGGAGACATTCAGAACAGCCAAGTTACCACCACATTATCAGTTATATTAATTTAGTATACGTGAAGATTTTCAATTGATGTAAAACACAAATTGAATGAGCACCGAAAGCAATACAATTAGCAGATGGCAAACATTTTGTTAATTGTGTTTGTTAGTGATCTAGTAAAGGTGTGATGTGTGAAAATTATTGTAACAAGATAATCTGCCGATCTTACCCCCACACAAACGTATGTTCTCACCTTTTCGCAGAGCATTTTCCTGACCAAGTGATCTGACTCATACTGAGCACTCAATTATTATTATAATGGAGTACCTGTGTGTTAATGTTACCTGAATGTTGCCACAGTGTTACTATGGCTACGTATGTGATAGTCAAAAATTATTGTGAAATGCAATAAATATCCTAATAGATACCATATTGTCACACTACCTACATACAAATCTCCACAACTACAGAACAATCACTCAGACTAGTTGTGGTAGTGCTCATTTGACACCATTTCATTATTATTATCAACAAACTAGTTGTGGCAGTGCTGAAAACAAATGAAATATTTGTATCATCATTTGATACCATTTCATTATTAAGGAAATATTGATCACAGCTGTCAAATAATTTCCATTATCTCAGTGCAGAAGAGGTTGATGACCCATCATAGCTCTGTGATGTATTGCTACATGTGACTGCACAACCAAACATGATGCTTGAAATTGTCATCGTTATTACGAAGTCCTTTGTCTCATTCACGAGATGTATACAAAATGTAGCATTTGTTTATTAGCTAGGAAAACTACACATAGTGTTCTTGGATTCATATAGTCTATTGATATTGTTTTACACATTAGAATACTATATCAATATTGAGGTGTCAGGGTTAAATGGGTTTTAATTAATTTTGAAATCACATGATGTTTGATGATGCGTGACAACTTCCCTGATCTGAATGTGTTACATATAGTATGTGTGTATGTGTCCTTGACAGAAAACGAATAGTTACTCATTTCTGTTAGTTTAATTATCAACACAGGACAGGTGTAACCCTATAAATACATCACTTGTTATTGTATTGACAAAGTGATCTCTCTCATACAGTTACACCTAATATTCAATCAACTATACTCCACAGCTCTACCATAAAGTACAGTCACTAAAACTCTATACATGGAGTCTAGTGTAAACTACACAGCTACAAATTACAGTGGCCACTGACAAATCTGATGTCATAAAAATCAGGACACACCAACTGTACTATGCTTTGCAATGACTTCAAAAAAAAACAACAAAAGACACGAGCCTTCATGACATTTTTAAAGTTCCTACAATGACTTTGTGTTTCACTATTTTATTACTAATGACACGTACCAGCACAAACAGACCCCCAACCTTCCCTGGAGATGTGCTAGCTATGAACACACTGCAATGCATTCACATTGAAACAATTACAGTACCGCTCAAATGTAATGTCATCTCACAAGAGTACAAGCAATTAAAACAACTTGCAAATTAAAAGGCGCAAAACCCATTTTGCTAATGAGTATTCATCCCGCTTCATTTGGGATGAATGGTTGAAAACAAAACGGGTGCCACGCCTTATAATTTTAGCCAGTTTTTAAATCGATCGTACTCTCGCTAGACGACGTTACATTTGAGCGGTATGTACTGTAAGTGTTGTTTAAATAGATCACCCAGGGTTAGGGTTTTCTTGGATGGGAAACAGAAATGTGTAATGTCTCTGTTGTCTTTATCATACAGAATGGTAGTAGTGACGTTAGCACTTTCTCACATAATATATTAACTGAAAAAATCAGCCTCACAATACCTTCATGGTGCTGTGGCAGTTTTGGTTACAAACCCAAGTGTCACTTCAAATAAGTCCCTACTGAAATAAATAAAAATTATTCAACAGAACTTTCTACTGACTGACTAACTGCCTACTGCTTCAGACAAGTGTAACTTGACAACGGCTAAGGGCTTGATTTTTCATTATTTGACATTGCAGGTGCCTTTCAGTATGTACAATGCACACATCACGGACTTGCCTTTGTCCTCCTTTGTGTCCCATTTCTTCTCACTGACAACGTAGAATGTTAATTCACAGCAGACAGTACGTGATGGCTTTCATACATTTGACTGGATTGATTACAGGGGAGCTTTTCATAATGTTATTCATTTGTAACTACACTGTGTAATAAGCCAAGTACAGTTGAGGCTTTAAGCAATTGATAGTTGGGGTGTGCGTTCAGACAAAGCAATACATATGGCACCATTCTTTCTTTTGAGGTGCTATGTGCTGGTTCGCCAGCCATAATTGTGTTATAAAACAGTAAACAAACAAGTAGAAGGAAAACTCAGGTTAGATTAGAACCTTTAGGGATCAGTCATAAAAAGTAGTGAAACAAGGGAGGTCGCCAGATATACTAGTGAACATTTAATTCCTAATTCAGTCATGGGTATAGACTGAGTCATTAGGGATTAACTAGTATATCTTCAGGTATAGGTGACCTCCCTTGCTCACTACTTTTAATGGCTATTAATACCTTCTCCTTATATTTGTGTCGATGATACAAGCAGTATATAGTTGACCAAGAAATTGTTGGAATTGAAGTTTTCTGCTATTTCTCTAGTACAGCAGAGCTAGCAACTTACTAAGACTTGATCAACTCAAGACAATGTCTTTCACCTAGTATAGACACTCAGTAGGGTCTGGATTATTTCATAGGTAAGCCTAGCTGTCAGATGCTGGCAAGCATGCAAACATCCCCAAGGTGCTATTCATTACATTTCCAAACTAGACTTTAAACTAAGCACTTTTGAACCTTCAAAACTCAAGACGTTGCCAATTCTGCAACATTTCTAAGGCTTGGAATAGAATACAAACATCAGACATAACCCAGTTACAATGTACTAATATTTCAGACATCAATTGAGGCACATACGGTAAATACAACAACCACCTCGATAATATGTGACCCGCTGAGCAACCCCCCCTCCCCAGTTCATGGTGACAACGACACAAGTCCCAACTCTGTAGCCCATTGTACTCGAGATGTATGATCAATTAAACAAGCACCAGTAGTTTTTTCCCATGTACTAATCAATTGTTTTGCTCTTCTTGTTGTCCGTCACTATAACTCCAAAAGCACTTACCAGATAAGACTGAAACTTCAACAGCCGATTGGTTATTTTCCCTCTAGACAACAAGAAAGTCATAAAATGAAGTTTGAGGAAAACACAAACAAATTCATTCATCAAGGTAAACTCGTTCATCAAGGTAAACTCGTTCATCAAGGTAAACTCGTTCATCAAGGTAAACTCGTTCATCAAGGTAAACTCGTTCATCAAGGTAAACTCTTTCATCAAGGTAAACTCGTTCATCAAGGTAAACTCGTTCATCAAGGTAAACTCGTTCATCAAGGTAAACTCGTTCATCAAGGTAAACTCGTTCATCAAGGTAAACTCGTTCATCAAGGTAAACTCGTTCATCAAGGTAAACTCTTTCATCAAGGTAAACTCATTCATCAAGGTAAACTCAATCATCAAGGTAAACTCAATCATCAAGGTAAACTCATTCATCAAGGTAAACTCAATCATCAAGGTAAACTCATTCATCAAGGTAAACTCAATCATCAAGGTATAGTTTTAGGCCCATGCTATTAAAGGTTGTTCAAGCTTAGAAACGACAACGAAAAAGTTGCGTTTTACTGGAACTTAACCAAACACATGTAACTCACATGTTGCTTCATGATACAAAAATGAAACAAAGATCTTCTTACTCTCCTTGAAGGGGCAAATCTATCGGTATATTTCAATTCAAGTCATCCTTCACTGTTTACTGAAGCAATTAAAACATGCGTAAAATTATTTATGTAGTGCATTTTTGCCCAATGTATTTCAATGGTATTTACCTCAAAAACAGAATTATGTAAACAAGTTGGGTTTTTGCTCAGTGGGTCACGTATGTTAATAGAGAAATGCAGGAAGTGAACAGTTTGTAGCAGACAGTGCATTGGTATTAAGGCCATAGAACCACCCTACATACCCAAGTCATTATAATATATCCCCTGTGGTTACCTGGAGTGTAACAGTGCCAACTTACCTTTTTCGAAGGAACTGGAGCCGGTCAGATGAGGATTGCGCTTTAACTTTTTAACCTACCGAAGAAGGTTAGGGATGAGTATCAAAGCTGTTGCCCTTGTTCTATGCTACACCAATCTCAGCACTAATAACTCTTTTCTGCAGGAACATGTCCTGTTAATGTGTACATTTAAGGACACCTTGGGACCAGGCAATAGTGTCATGATTATCAAGGTGTCCTGATGATCGAGGTGTCCTGATGATCAAGGTGTCCTGATGATCAATTTGTCCTGATTATTAAGGTGTCCTGATGATCAAGGTGTCCTGATTATCAAGGTGTCCTGATGATCAAGGTGTCCTGTTCCAGGTCAGTTTATGCTGTACTAAGAGATACTTGGGACCTTAACTAAGTGTCTGGAATATGTAGGTGTCCTCAAGTGTCCACATTAACAAGTTACAGTGTAATATGGACACCTTGGGACCAACCAATAGTGTTCTGATTATCAAGGTGTCCTGATTATCAAGGTGTCCTGATGATCGAGGTGTCCTGATGATTGAGGTGTCCTGATGATCGAGTTGTCCTGATGATCAAGGTGTCCTGATTATTAAGGTGTCCTGATGATCAAGGTGTCCAGGTCAGTTTTTTGTCCTAAGGGATACTTTCGAGACCTCAACTAACTGTAAGTGTCTGGATTATGTGTAGGTGTGATGTGTCTAGCAACATGTTAACACACACTCAAATAAATATACATACCAGTCTAGGTACAAAAGTACAGCCGCCATCATTAGTAATGGGATGGGTGGAAATGGCGGGCATGAAATTGAAGGCTATCATGTCACAGGTATGAGAGTAGAGTTTCCAAATTGTAATAGTAGGAATTTGTTTACTATAGTCAGGAATAAGGTTATAGTACAGAAATACTAGTCTACCTCGGCCACACACACACACTACACTACACCATACTACACTACACTACACGACATCACACACTACACCATACTACACGACATCACACACTACACTACACTACACCATACTACACTACACTACACGACATCACACACTACACCATACTACACGACATCACACACTACACTACACTACACTACACTACACTACACTACACGACATCACACACTACACCATACTACACGACATCACACACTACACTACACGACATCACACACTACACCATATTACATGACATCACACACTACACTACACGACATCACACACTACACCGTACTACACGACATCACACACTACACCATACTACACGATATCACACACTACACTACACCATACTACACGACATCACACACTACACTACACCATACTATACTATACTACACCATACTATACTACACTACACCATACTACACGACATCACACACTACACTACACCATACTACACGACATCACACACTACACTACACCATACTACACGACATCACACACTACACTACACCATACTACACGACATCACACACTACACTACACCATACTACACTACACACACTAAACTATACCATACTACACGACATCACACACTACACCATACTACACGACATCACACACTACACTACACCATACTACACGACATCACACACTACACCATACTACACGACATCACACACTACACCATACTACACGACATCACACACTACACTACACCATATTACACGACATCACACACTACACTACACCATACTACACGACATCACATACTACACCATACTACACGACATCACACACTACACTACACCATACTACACGACATCACACACTACACCATACTACACGACATCAAGGCTAGGCTTTACATTTTTCCCCGTTTAACTTATTTTGTACACATACACAAGAATAACATAATAGATTTGCATAATTACACACTTAAATTTGTATCACAATTCAATCAGACAAAGAGAGGGGTTTCCCTAACACACTGCTAGAGAGAAGTCTGTCAGGGACTGACCAGCAGTAGAACGATCCCCGCTAGGCTCTACACCACCAGGCTAGGGTTATTATTGCTACTAAACTATAGAGACATTAGTTAGTCACAACTAGGGATGGGTGGCATTGCAACTTTAAAGAACAGTACGTTATTAGGAATAATACTCTTAAAGACACGGGTAAACATTACAGTTATACCACATTGTGTAGTAAAAGTTAAAATATTCCAAAAACTTTTTTTTTTTAAATGTAAATACTTCCAACACAGATAGGTCTATGCTTGTCTGCAGTGTAAACATGGGCTTGACTTCATGTATGGCCACCATTAAACCAATTTAATTGTTACTATAAAATTCAGTACTTGGTATTATTAGTAAAACCACATCGGAAACGTATAGTAAAAAACTTTGGCGAATAGCATTCAATTCGCCAATTTTTTTTTCACCAACTATTTTAGATGATCACACGAGCACATTGAGTAACTTGAACTTCAGCTTGCACCACCACGCAATAAAGATCGAGCTGACTTTGGAGATCTTCGAAATGTGTCCCACAGTTGTGAGCACTCCTTGGGATAGCATTTCCAACCGGCTCCCCGTTTGCATGTCAGCTAGTTCATCATCTCGCGATGGATTTGGCCAAACACTTTGATATACGTGATAACCTCTGCTACTGGATTTCACTGAAAAAGTAAAATACAGTCGTTCTCGGCATCGCAGGAGATAACGAAGCACACCTTTGCTAGCACGTCGTTTAATAGATCAGTAGCTACAAAAGTACTGCTACAACAACAACACTAGCTACCTATACACTTACTACACTACTTAACTGATGAGTTGACACCTTGTCATTATCCTTACATACCGTACAGTAAAAACTTTGGCGAATATTATTTCAATCGCCAAAGTTTTTTCTGCCAATTTTTTCAACAGAGGGGTTTCGTCACACTTTTGTACCGCCAAAGTTTTTTAATATGCGGTATCTGACTGGGCGATGTATGTCTTTTTGCTTCATTGCAGCCAGCCAATATGTTTTGGCTAGAAATCACACTATCACTACAATCAAATGGTATGGTAGTACTATATAGTAGGGACCATGACGCTTTGGTTCAACATAATCAAACCCAAATATAACTCCAGGTGACCCACAAGTTTCTATGGACTGACTACATGTGGAACTGATGTTGATGCATCGTCAAGCTTAACCTGACTACAGTAATGCTACTGATGTTGATGCATCGTCAAGCTTAACCTGACTACAGTAATGCTACTGATGTTGATGCATCGTCAAGCTTAACCTGACTACAGTAACGCTACTGATGTTGATGCATCGTCAAGCTTAGCCTGACTACAGTAACGCTACTGATATTGATGCATCGTCAAGCTTAGCCTGACTACAGTAACACTACTGATATTGATGCATCGTCAAGCTTAGCCTGACTATAGTAACGCTACTGATGTTGATGCATCGTCAAGCTTAACCTGACTACAGTAATGCTACTGATGTTGATGCATCGTCAAGCTTAACCTGACTACAGTAATGCTACTGATGTTGATGCATCATCAAGCTTAACCTGACTACAGTAACGCTACTGATGTTGATGCATCGTCAAGCTTAACCTGACTACAGTAATGCTACTGATGTTGATGCATCGTCAAGCTTAACCTGACTACAGTAATGCTACTGATGTTGATGCATCGTCAAGCTTAACCTGACTACAGTAATGCTACTGATGTTGATGCATCGTCAAGCTTAACCTGACTACAGTAACGCTACTGATGTTGATGCATCGTCAAGCTTAACCTGACTACAGTAACGCTACTGATGTTGATGCATCGTCAAGCTTAACCTGACTACAGTAACGCTACTGATGTTGATGCATCGTCAAGCTTAGCCTGACTACAGTAACGCTACTGATATTGATGCATCGTCAAGCTTAGCCTGACTACAGTAACGCTACTGATATTGATGCATCGTCAAGCTTAGCCTGACTACAGTAACGCTACTGATATTGATGCATCGTCAAGCTTAGCCTGACTACAGTAACGCTACTGATGTTGATGCATCGTCAAGCTTAACCTGACTACAGTAATGCTACTGATGTTGATGCATCGTCAAGCTTAACCTGACTACAGTAATGCTACTGATGTTGATGCATCGTCAAGCTTAACTTGACTACAGTAACGCTACTGATGTTGATGCATCGTCAAGCTTAACCTGACTACAGTAATGCTACTGATGTTGATGCATCGTCAAGCTTAACCTGACTACAGTAATGCTACTGATGTTGATGCATCGTCAAGCTTAACCTGACTACAGTAATGCTACTGATGTTGATGCATCGTCAAGCTTAGCCTGACTACAGTAACGCTACTGATGTTGATGCATCGTCAAGCTTAGCCTGACTACAGTAACGCTACTGATATTGATGCATCGTCAAGCTTAGCCTGACTACAGTAACGCTACTGATGTTGATGCATCGTCAAGCTTAACCTGACTACAGTAATGCTACTGATGTTGATGCATCGTCAAGCTTAACCTGACTACAGTAATGCTACTGATGTTGATGCATCGTCAAGCTTAACTTGACTACAGTAACGCTACTGATGTTGATGCATCGTCAAGCTTAACCTGACTATAGTAATGCTACTGATGTTGATGCATCGTCAAGCTTAACTTGACTACAGTAACGCTACGGGCTTGATTTATTCACTATTTGATGTCCCTTTGGCCCAAGTGTGTCTTTTTACCAGCCACATCAACTACACTTGCGTGGAGCATGGGACTGCCTTTGCTCTCCTTTGTGTTCCATTTCTTCTTCCACAGGTGATGACTTGCAGGTAGCCAATAATGACTTGCTATGTGCTGATTATCACAGAAATCGTTCTTAAATTCCTGGATTGATGGCAGAGTAGGTTGTAATGATGTGTAATGGAACATACGTAGCGGCAGGAGCTTATGAGCCACCAAAGGCGGCGAAGGAGCATGAAACTTACACTGCCTGCCAGGTGCCATCACAATCCAACGCCAATTAGTTTCCATATAAGGAAAGTAAAATCTCGCTATTTGAAGCTGTATACAAAATTGCATGTGACCAGTGACACACGGCGATGGTGAAGTTGGCTGAGTCTACCTCGAGGTCTTTCTCTTCTTCGATGGTGGCAAACTCATCTCTACTTCAATTAGTGCGGGTGGAGCACCATTTGCATGTGATGTAAAGCAAACACAGTGACGTAATTCGGATTGTCATGGAACTCAGTTTCATGCTCCTTCAATGCCTTCGGCGGCTCATAAGCTCCTGGTAGCGGAAGGATAGCCATTTACTTTCAGTAATTGATAGCTGGAATGTGTAATATGGGTGGGTTTACCAGTTACAACTATATTACAACTATATTACAAAAAGTAAACGAACAAGTAGGATTGTAGTACGTGATCGTACAGTAGAAATATAATGGATATAGCTGCTGCAGTTACATTTAATACTCACTTCAGTCGTGGATATTATTGACAACTCTAAGACTGAAGTAGGGATTACATGTCCACTAGTATAGCTGCAGATGACTTCCCTTGTTTCATTGCTTTTTATTTCTACGATTTCTACTCAGATTGAATTTTCTACTTAGCACTAAAACAAAGGCACAGTTTAGATCACACATCATGTCAGTTCTCAATGATCGTGTCCATTCTTGTCAGCACAATTTGACAGGTAGATTATTTGTGCAGTTTGTAGTCATACGGAAATTCTATAACAGAAAACCTGTTAATGAGTATATTTCTGCAGGTGAAGTACAGAGGGATATTAGAGTGATGATAAGAGTGATAAGAGAGGCCAGTCTTATCATGAGGACACGTTCCTGATAGTACTGCATTACGGGAGGGCAAAGGTTTGAAGAGAAGCTGGTAAAATTACATTATTTTCGAATGCTGAAACGTAGCATTTGAAATAACAAGCAGATTGGTTATTGAGATGGCGATTAGATGACTACCACATGAAGTGATATAAATGATGTCATGTTTACGGATCATTAAACTAATTGAAACTTTGTTTTGCAGAAGTGACAAGACTACAAATCATTGCTTCAGGGTACAGTTGCTTACTAGCAATTGGCTTGAAATAACAATGCAAAGCCATGACACGCCATTGCAATTGTAGTTCAACAGTTACAAACTTCTGTAGCACGAGTTTACACTTAGTAGCAATCGCTGAGCAAGTTCCAGGCTTAGCTATGTAAAAAGTTCAAGTTGATTGTGCATAGCTAATTAGCATTTTGCTCAGAGTTAAATTTTTGCAGAACCATAGCTAATTTGAAAACCTTGAAATTAACCTATTATACGGTAGTTTGGAAGAAGCCATATATACGCATACTTTTGACAAGTCATTGGGTTCAATAGTTGTAATACGCCTTGTTCTACAAACTGTAATCTCTTAACAAGATCTTAATTGGGTTAAGGTAGTACACCTGGCCTTCGGTTAGGACTGGGCGTTAATTTGAATACAGCTAAATATGATACTCCTACTGGGTATATCACAAACAAGCTTACAGTATTGCAAACAAAGGCTGGCAGTCACCATTACCAACCTGAAATTTATGCCGGTCACTATAAGTACACTAGCAAGTGGTTGGAGGCCTCAATAACCTCATCCATATAGCTATGAAACTCAACATCGTTATACTTAACAAGCAAACCTCAGCATTAGGGTCAAGTTCTACTTATTCACCACTTCTGAACTAGTTTGTATTGACCGGCTAAAAGATGCTTTTGGGCGCACACCTGGTTTACTGAAATTGTTTTCATAACAGTGTGAGTGTGTGTGAGTGTGTGTGTGTGTGTGTGTGTGTGTGTGTGTGTGTGTGTGTGTGTGTGTGTGTGTGTGTGTGTGTGTGTGTGTGTGTGTGTGTGTGTGTGTGTGTGTGTGTGTGTGTGTGTGTGTGTGTGTGTGTGTGTGTGTGTGTGTGTGTGTGTGTGTGTGTGTGTGTGTGTGTGTGTGTGTGTGTGTGTGTGTGTGTGTGTGTGTGTGTGTGTGTGTGTGTGTGTGTGTGTGTGTGTGTGTGTGTGTGTGTGTGTGTGCCTACCTACCTACCTATCTATCTATCTACCTATGTTTGTCTGTATGCACCCACGTAAGCAAAATTGTTAAATGGTAAAAAATAGCCAGGATGAAAGAATTGAAAGCTAAATTAAGTTTGTATTAAACTTCCACACAGATAAACTTTACTCTGCGGTGGTTTCTTCTCGATGGTCTGAAATACGGTATGGCGACTCTTCGTGAACAGTCTTCCCTTTCGGTTTTATAGACGTTTAACAACTTCAAAACAACATCGAAGGCCTCTTAGGCTACCAGAGATAGCATATCCTTTGAGCTGAAAGGGGGGTGTTACCCGTACTTATGTGAACGGAAGATGAAGGGCAGCCTCGAGGGTTTCTCTAAACAATTTGTGTGAGAAAGCACGATAGACACACTATAAAACAGTTGAGAAGATACTTCTGTGCATAATTTGCTGTTTAAAGTGGTATGGTATAGTTGCGCTTTGTTAGCAGCACATACCAATGCAATTACAGAATTACGAAATACGCTAAATTACAGTATTTACAAATCCAATTATCTAGCTGAATTAATAATAGCAATAGCATGAATAAAATATACATGGTTGATTAATTGTCTATTTAGTTAGAATGGGAAATTATTGAACTGCATGGCCGCCTAGTTTTTAGAAGTAGCATAACCTCTCCAACAAAGGATTGATGTTGTGCAACTGTTAATATCCTCTGTTATTGAATTAATAAGAAAATTTAACTATATTGAATTCCTTGACATTCTTTATATGTATAAACTGTTGTGAGGTTTATTACAGTAAACACATGAAGAAAGAAAGAAAGAAACAAAAACTATTTAGTCAGCTTGTCTCTTATTAAAGGCACCATCATTCTATTTATTGATTACTACTGTTTCCGTTGTTAAGGAAGTTGCTAAGGAAGTGATATAAGTTAGAGTTAAAGCACTGCTGCATGTGTACACATGGAAAATACAGTATGAGGGGGCGTGTCGAGAGGCTAATACAGCACGAAGCAAAGCCAAATGCTGTATTAGCCTCGAGACACCCCCCGAGTGCTGTATTTTTCATATACACAAGCAAGGCGGTGCTTTACGTGGTATATTGTACGTGGTATATTGTACTTCCTGGTCGTCTGGCTCAGAGCAATTTTCTCTAGTACTCAAATCGCTGTGATTTTCGGTGATCAGGGTATCAGTAAGTGTTTATATAATCTATTTCTAGTCGTAGAATGAACTAATATGATTAGTTTGGCTAATTTACAATGTCACACATGTGATCAATCGTGCTGTCTTAGTGGTCGTGTTTAAATAGCTTCATGATCAGACGATCAGTAAGTACTTGTACAATCTTGTCAATCTATTTCTAGCCATAAAATGAAGTGGTAGGATTATTTTGGCTGGTTTTAGCAATTTACAGTGTCACGCATGTGGGCGAGTTGTTTTCGTAACATTCCTTAAATAAATTCTCCGTATAACTGTATTGTGTTTGCCCAATTAGCCACATAACTGTTCTGTATGACTCATACAGTACAGTACTGTATGGACAATACAATACGTGGCATCGGTTTGATCCTCCCATGCAAAGTACAATATAGCACTGTCTTCTCAAGTGTGTCTATGGTGTTTTCTAAAAGAAATTCTCTTGACAAAGCCTTGATTTGTTCTCGTAAGGGACTTAAATGGATATGCCATTTATGGAAGCCCACAAGGTTATTTTTCTGTTGGTAACAGCACCTGTACCTATTAGGAAAGCTATTCACACGAAGTTTCATCCATATTTTGAATTAGCACAAAGAATATGCTTCAAAGTGTAGCTAGCTGATGATGTAGGGTCTATAAAGTGTTCACACTGTTACTTCCATCATAGCCTCTTTGCCACATTAGTTCAGAGTATGGTCATTAATGACAAATGCCAGATCATAAGTACAGGTGTCACGTTACTATAGGTAGATCTGTGACTGCAGGCAAGCTAAAAAATCAATGGTCAAGGCCACAAAATTGCTCTACAGTACGTGGGTCAAGACAAGACAAAGAGTTCAAAACGTACAATCAAAAAGTATATATATTTAAAAAACAGTATACATGACTTGCAAGATGCAAGAATTTACAAGATGTTACAAAGCTTCGGCAGACATTTTTGTGATTTTATAGAACTTTGCATGGGCAAGATCAAAGGAAAGTGTACTTTAAATTTCATAAAGTACACTTTAGGGAAAACAGTGCTTTATTGCCCACGTGCTTTAGTACAGGCTAATAACCTGCGGCACTCATGCCAGTACAACTAATCACCCAAGCCGGTGAAGGCTGATAGCCCTCCCCACGCTGAGTGGTCAATCACCCCAGCCTATACAAGTTCTACCACTGGATTGCTTTTGTAGACATACCTAAATGCTTCAAAGAGGAGTGGGAGAAGGTAACGTTGCTGTTACGTTTGTTAAGGTAAACGGACAATTCCTGGAGATATCACGGAAATACTTCATCATGTGTCACAATAGAATTGATTGTGGGTTGTGACCAAAACCTGCCAAAATACACGATGAACGTCTACTATGCCAAACTATGGTGAACTACGCATGAGTTACTTTATTAAACTACATTCATGCTGCTAATAATTCGTGCAACACGTGTTAATTATCAGTCCTAGTGTATGGTGAAGCTACACAACTACAAAGTTCCATAAATCATTTAAAGCCTTGTCTTGCTCGTGCTATATGAAAAATAAAGCACTCGGCGCACGGCCAAGATGCTAATAAAGCACGAGGTGAAACATGTAAGTAATGTTTCTTCCGCAGATGTTTGGTAGCACGTGCCAAGAAATTATTATAAGTGCAATGTGCATTGGAAAACAGGGAATGAAGCAGTGGTCAAAACTTTGAGAATAACGTCAAGATGACTGTAGTCTCGCGTGGCGAGACCCTTTCCGCACAGCCGCTTATTGATTGGAGATTATAAGCGGCACGCTACAAGGGTCTGGAATAGTTCGTGAACGTAAAAATTTTCAACAGGTTCATTGGTGACGATTGGTTGACTGAGTAACACCTAAGATACAAAGGGACAAAATGCAATGGATCTTCCCTCGAATCTTTAGTCTGTTCTGATCGGCAAATCCTGGATTCAAAATCTTTCGCCTACTTTCCTTGTAAACTAAGATGAACCGAGCTCGTTTGTCTACGTATTTGTTGAAGATTTAATGGTAGGTAGAAGGCAAAACCCATACGGGTCGGTAGTCGTCTTCCCCAGAGGTCTTCTTCAGCTCGTTCTTCAGTAATTACACTATTTTGGCGATTAAAAGATCACGCGAGCCAATTAACACTCACCAACCACTGGTGAGAGCAGTATTTTTAAAAATCACGAACTATTCCAGACCCTTGTAGCATGCCGCTTATAATCTCCAATCAATAAGTGGCTGCGTGGAAAGGGTCTGGCCACGCGAGACTAAGATGACAGTGCTCACATATCAAGACTCTGACAGTGGTCACAGATTGACCTACAATGCATGCGCCTAGGTGACACTCCCCCTTGTAATGTGTCACTGGAAGTGGCACCTCTGAAGTAGGTAGGGTGTGAATAAGGAAATCCCCACGATCTATTCTGCTGCCTGGAACACCTTGACATGTTCACTTATACAGAACAGGTTCACTTATACAGAACAGGTTCACTTCACATAAATGTTCAGTACTACGTCGTATAGACTAGCACGTGATTTCCTTACCTCATCAATACCCTCAGTGTGCTGTTGGGCGATATGTAGTAACATTCCATCAAAACGACCTTCCTCCCCGCTCATTGCGCCGCTACTGCCACGTGTTCTCTTTACTTTGTCAACAAGTCACGTGTATCAATGATGCGCGTTATTAAGAGCAGTGGAATCTTGATGCAGACAACAGCAGCACGGTGGCACGAGGGGGTCAGAGTAGAGGGCGGGGATTGTTGTGCACCGCGAACCAGCATGATTCCAATAAAAAGCGAGCTTCAAGCTACCATTTCACTAGAGAGAGATGATCAACCAGAGGTATATAATTCTGCTCGGTTCAATCGCGGCAACACTGTTGATCAGTTCGCGGCTAGTTGCAAGCAGCAAAGCTGTCACTGCTGCAGCTATCAGCAACGAACTGGGGTGGAAGATTTTCTCGTGTACGACCGGCTCTTCAGACCAGCACAATTTGTTTTATTCTCCCGTGAGCATCTCCAGCCTCCTCGCTCTGCTGTGCTACGGAGCAGCTGGTGACTCGTTACGAGAGATAAACAATTTATTGTTACCTGCAACAGCTTACACGAGCAAGCACCGCTGCGAGCTAGGTCCGTACTTTATGTCTCTACTGGCTGCATTGAGCAAGTACAACACTACTAATACCACCATCGAAGTCGCTTACAGTGCATGGCACAGGCAGGAGCTACATGCAACGTTTAGGTTGCGGGGGAGCAACTATTTCAAATTGGAGGAGTTTCCTATGGACCCCAGCAAACCTACTGAACTTGCAGATGAGATCAACAATTGGGTGGAAGAGAAGAGCCATGGAAAACTGACTGAGTTCTTTGATGCTCGAGATATTAAGCTGAATGACCAAGTCTACCTCTTTAATGTGCTATACTTTGTGGGGGTGTGGGCTGAGAAGTTCTCTACCAATGTTTTCATGAACAGATTCACAACTTGTGCATCTTGTATGAACGGTACAAACACTGTTTCTGAGAGAGGAGTGGAGTATATGAAGTTGGAAACAAATGAAGTTCCATACTGCAACCTGATAGAGCAAGAAATGTTACAAGCTATACGATTGCCATATTCTGATAATGATGTAACTATGACAATCATATTACCAAAGCTTTGTGCTATGAACCAAGTTGCTGATCGGCTAGTCAACTCTGATCTATTTCAACGTATCAACAACCATCTTCATCCTCATCCTCTCCCGGAGCTTACCATTGTCTTACCGAAATTCCAGCTATCAGAGGATTTGCCTATCCAACCCATACTAGGTAATTTAGGGCTTCAAGCTGTATTTTCGTCACCCAAAGGACTCCCTAAGTTGCTAAAGGACACAGAATCTGTCTTTCTGTCCAAAATGACTCATAAGGCTGTACTAGAAGTTGATGAGAAAGGTAAGAAGAGTACATGTTACATGTGTAATTACCTTATGGCTTCAATAATTAGTCAGTATAAAAAATTGTTAATGTTTGCATACCAGTTAAACTCCATCAGCTAAAACATTGCTGAAGCCTTATAGCTGTAGGCAGTTCATTTCCTCTTAACCCATTCAAGTACAGTCATTGAATATTTAATTAATAAGTACTTTAGTGTCATCTGTGTGTGTGTCTGCTAGACTGAACTGTTAAACTAAACCATTTGTGAGTGTAGTATGTGTGTGTAGTGAGTGAGTGTGTGTGTGTGTAGTGAGTGAGTGTGTGTGTGTGTAGTGAGTGTGTGTGTGTGTGTAGTGAGTGTGTGTGTGTGTAGTGTGTGTGTGTGTGTGTAGTGTGTGTGTGTGTGTAGTGTAGTGTGTAGTGAATGTGTGTTGTGTGTGTAGTGAGTGTGTGTTGTGTGTAGTGAATGTGTGTTGTGTGTAGTGAATGTGTGTTGTGTGTAGTGAATGTGTGTGTGTAGTGAATGTGTGTTGTGTGTAGTGAGTGTGTGTGTGTGTGTAGTGAATGTGTGTTGTGAGCGTGCGTGTGCGTGTGTATCATGGTGTGGTATAATTTAGTGTGACTATGTAATTCTTCAGGTAGTGAAGCTGCTGCTGGTACTGGTATTCACACAAGTATCACTTCTTTAAATGATTTTTATGCGACACGTCCGTTCATTGTTCTTATCAGTGAGCACACTACTGGAGCTCTGCTATTTATGGGACGAGTGTGTTCAGTACATGGGGGTGGTGAGCCTATTGTGATCACCTCTGGACCACATTGTAACCATGACATGTTGGGATCAGGCAGTGGATAATAACAGAACTGTTACTTGTGTATAAATATATGCATACAAAAATGATAGTTTTTGTGGTTGTAATAAAACTTACTTTGTTAATGATATTAGTATTAAAAACAGTATGACTGACTGACTGCTGCTGTTCATCAAAATTTGCAGTAACCCTGCAGTAGCCGTACATTACAATTAATATGGAGGCTAATGCACATGTTAATGTAGTTATATATGAACAAGCTGGATAGGTTATAACTTTGAACACTGCAGCTACAAAACGTATCATAAAGATAGAAAAACATTGCAGGGCCAGGGGGAGACTGTGTGGGCAGATTGTTACATATTAAATTTTGAAATTCAACCCAAAGCTGACTAACTTTAAATTTACCATTATTTTAAGAAAGGTTTAGCTAGTTTACTTTAGCAAAAAAACAACGTACTTTGCTGGATATTTGGAAAAGAATGATATATGACTGTTTTATTTGAATTTCCCAGCTGCATCTAACTCCTAGCGTGATCTGTAACAGCTGCATGAAGATTACTTCCTCCACACAAATTAGATGAATGGATTAACATGTCTAGTTTTGGTTAGGATTCTGCTATGTAGTGCTAAAACATTAATGATAGACTTGATATAATTGTAACTAATGTGACTATATAATGTAATTGTAACTTGGATAGAGGTGTAGCCTGTACATCCACATCATACACACAAGCTGTAATGGGTACAGCTTGTGTGTATGATGTGGATGTACAGGCTACACCTCACAATATAATGGGTACAGCTTGTGTGTATGATGTGGATGTACAGGCTACACCTCACAATATAATGGGTACAGCTTGTGTGTATGATGTGGATGTACAGGCTACACCTCACAATATAATTATATTGTGAGGTGTAGCCTGTACATCCACATCATACACACAAGCTGTACCCATTACATTGTGAGGTAATTCCAATCATTAATCACTCTAGATCTAACTGAAAAGAAGGATGATCTTGATAAGCAATGCTTGAATAATTTCATGTTGTGTCCTCTTGTTGTGATTGTGGAGAATGACAAAAAGTATCTGTATTTATGTTATAGAAATTGTTGATCATTTGGTACAAAAGTAGTAGATCTCCTCTGAGCCTTCAGTACTGTAAAAATGGTAAATTTAGATAGTGCAATCAATCGTAATAAGACAAATCACGACAAGTGGTAATTATTTTAGTGGCTCTTCATTGTATAGTTTCTATCTTATGTTTATTCGTGATGTAATATGGCCCCCAAATTGCATTATTATACTAGGCGCACTAGGGATTTGTACAGTTCAAGTTAAGCATAATATCCAAGTCCTTACATTCATATACTTTAGAAATGAGACCTAAGATACAGTTATAATGGCCTGATAGAAGACAAGATGGTTGTTGTCATGGTAAGGGGTGCCATACAGCTGCTGCAGCAGCCAATTGACTACTCTACAAAATAGTATAGCCAATATCCACAGTAAATTCAAATGGATCAATTAGACTACACTATGTACACACATACAGTTAGTACAATGACTGGTACAGTGCTTTGAATTCCTTGTTGCATATAAAAGAGAATTTAATGAGTTCCAGATCTGTGTTCCTCGGAAGTAAAAACTATGTTTGGCTAATGTAGTTTACACAGAATCGCACTCCTGGAAAACAAACAGTGAACGTTTTGGCTGGCCATGTGCGGTGATGTCAAGTCACCGGCACATGCAGAAAGATCGGTGTTAGATGTTGCACTATTGAACTTCAAACGAAGGCTCTCTAAACCTTTGAAACATTGTACAGAAGATCAGGGGCGGATCTAGGATTTATAAAAAGGGGGGGCTAACTCAAGGTACTAATCTCTTGGGTAGAAGTGTGCACGCATGCTGGAACTAGGGGGGTCTGGGGGCATGCCCCCCCCCCCCCCCAGGAAAAGTTTGAAAAATAGATGCTAAAATATTGCAATTTGGAGACATTTCCACATAAAATTCATAATATTTTCTGCCTGTAGATATTTTATATACTGCCTTTAGATTATAGGTATGGCTGTCTGACTCTGAAGTATTTTGCTAATGGAAAAGTTTGGGTAGGTACAGGCAACCAAGTACATGATGCACCCCTCTCACAATTGCACAACACTGAATAGGTGCATGTTAGAATAATAATATGTCGAAAGTGGAAAATTTTGAAATTTGAACAATACAAGATTGAATCTGAGAGCATTTTCAATGGAAATTGTTACCTGAATTAAGTATTGCCATACATATTAACTACACAAGTAGATGAATGAAGCCCTTTAAACAGACCAATGCACTTCATTGTATGTATAGGTGCAGGCAGATTTGGAAAAATTCCATTACAGAACCAACTACATGTTTCCAGTTATTGTTCTATTAGAGTAGTTAGCTGACTGCTCTATTAGAGTATGTCGATCTTGTACACCTCCAATACTGACCCGGGTCCTTGTTGCATAAACTTTAGCATAAATCCACTGATAATACCTTGGAAAAATGTTTATAAGGTGGTTTTATGAGTATTTGTATTATTAGTGATCATATAATTATGCTAAGACAAAATTTCATGATAATACTCAGCATATTGATCAAGTAAAGCCTAAATATGAAGGGGGGGCTTCAGCCCCCAAAGCCCCCCCCTGGATCCGCCCCTGAAGATGATGTCCGTATTACATCACAATAGTCTGGTATGGGTAACACAAAAACACAATATAATTTAGAAAGAAGGTAAGGGACGTAAGCAATATAGGACGATGTATGTATCCTAGAGTAACCCCTTTGAAGAAAATTTTTGCTGCCAACAGAGGCTAGTTCATCAATGTGGAGACCAAGATCTAATCGCTTACCATCAACATTAACACAGCAAGTCCTTATTTCTCAGCTTTTGACGAGGACCAATTAGCAGATTTCTTTATGCTGAAGATGACACAGAGCCATTTACAGACCAATGATCCTGCTGCAGATCACGTCCTACACAAGGCAAGTCAACATCACCGATGATCCTGCTGCAGATCACGTCCTACACAAGGCAAGTCAACATCACCGATGATCCTGCTGCAGATCACGTCCTACACAAGGCAAGTCAACATCACTTATGGTCCTGCTGCAGATCACGTCCTACACAAGGCAAGTCAACATCACTGCAGTGCAGTTGCATATCATCTGCATACAGTAAACATATCTTCACAGCATCGTAATATAAATACTAAACAACAAAGGACCCAATATTGACCCCCTGTGGCACATCAACATCTCACATATTGACCCCCTGTGGCACACCAATATCTCACATATTGACCCCTTGTGGCACACCAACATCTCACATAGAAGATACTACGTGTATACACACTTGCTGCATGTGGTATGATAAGTAGCTAATAACCCAAACCACCAGAGACTGTTCTAAAACACCATGGCAGACCAGCTACAGATGTTTTGGGTTAAAATGACCATCCAAATGTGGTTGTAACCAGGACAGGCTTTTCAACTAAATTGGTCAAAATGTGTCACTTAAACTTTTCAATTAGTGTTGTTGTAATTTTGTCAAGTTGACTATGGCGAGGTTGAAATGGTCAGCTATGTACATGTGGTTAACATATGGTTACATTAAATACTGTTTGCTAGTGAATATATATGTGTCATGGATAGATAAACAAACAATTAATTTGGTTAGAATGATCGTAATGACAAGTCAGCTAGAGGTTGAAACAGAGCATGGGACATCTGGTTAATGACTATACCTTATACAGTCTGAATATTTACAGTGTATATAGCTAGCTAGTGCTGAGGAGCAGAATTATACTACAGTTAACATGCTATTGCTAGCTATAGCTAGTTGTATAAGAACCCAAACATAAATTTCTTGTTAGATAATGCAAAACTCAATGAACATAACCTCTACTGTTTACAACATGTTTAAATAGCTGGATTATAACCCGTTAAACTGCAGCTGGTTATGTGAAGAGCCAGGGAATAAGGTATTACATCTCAACATACACATTAGTCGGTATATTCATTTTGCAATCAATGTGACCAAATTTTGGAAAATCAACCATAATTATGGGTGCATTTGCCCCAGACACTTAAAATATTAATAACTAGCATTGGTACCTGCCCTACATGCAGGGATCACTTTATAATAACAACCAAGCATTAAATATCAGTGCTATTCATGCCCTGCAGCATGCATGGTGGTAAAATTTTTTAATACCGACATCTTGCCAAAATCATGGGAAGCACGCAGGTATCCCTGAACCTGCAGAATTGCAGTAGCTAAACTACTGTGGTAATGTGTATGCTTATAACACATAGGTGTGAACATTGTGGACGGTTTGTAGTACCTGTCCTATTATGCAGGCTATAGTTACATGTAGCATCATTATAATTTTTGCTTTGGGCTTGTAAGATGCTGAGACAAACACACTACTTAATGTTGCAAACTGATGACTTAAATTAAAACTCTGATAGTTATGAGGTGTAAATTGATCCATCTGTTAGATACCAGTATGAATCAGAGATTATCTGTTTTTGTTATTAAGACTACGCTTTGGCCATTACACAACATACAGTATAATTATATTCCCTGTGCCCAAAGTCAGTATTTGGCCACATAACAGTCTCACTTCTAGCTGGAGGTTAGTAGATTATATGATAACAGACTACCTTGACAACAGCAGAGTATACATGTACTTTACTTGACTGTTCTATTAGAATGTATGAATGACTGTTCTATTAGAGTAAATCAAGGTCCTGTATTCTTACCTACACTGTTGGGATAGTTTGTGATTTTTGTATTATATTTTTAAACTGCTGCAACTTGCCAAGCAGTTCTTAACAAGTTATACTATTACTGGAAAATTTAACAATGTTTACTTTGTATACCATCAAATGGCGTCAATTGGAGCTCTGATATATACATTCCTTTGACCATTGCATGGAGTAATATATATCTATTGTAATTTTTTTTTAGATTTCATTTGATACCATTACATAATTCAAAATTGAAAATGTAAGCTAGCCATTATGGATACAATAGATCTAATCTGTTTTCCCTTCTCAAATTACATTATATTTTGTGGTTCATTTAAGTGCACAACTTCCCTCTTTCAGTGGCGGATCCAGATAGGTTTCTGGGGTTTCGACAGAAGCCCCCTTTTAAATTTAGTTCAGTGGAAATCTAAATAAATAAACATTGCTGTACTGACAATTTATCATATCAAACAACTATATACCACTGTATTTCAATAGCATGCATGCAGCTACACTTAACTGACACCATTTATAGCTATTAAACCCTCAGCAACACTTCACTTTTCATCTCCCACTGCATTAGAAACGATCGAGATACTCTAATAGAGCAGTCAAGTAACTACTCTAATAGAGCAATCAAAGCTACAGCTTATAGTCACCATCTTTGCCCTATATAGCTATGCAGTTTAAAGCATTGGATTTATTGGATTTCTTAGCTTAAAATCCAATCTCAGAGCTTCTAAAATCTCAAAATGTTCAGGGGAAATGTCATCAGATGCCTTATTCAGCTATACCAACTTTCAGAAACCCCCTTTAAAAATCCTAGATCCGCCACTGTCTTTGGTGTATGTTACTCTACTGTCATACTTGTAATCTACAGTTCCTTGATAATTGTAGCTACATTAGTGGTTAAAGGTACCCACATGTATCCAGTGTTGGGAAAGTTACTTTGTAAAAGTAACTAGTTACATATTACATATTACTAGCAACTGAACTATTTAGTTACAGTTACATATTACCCATAAAATAAAGTAACTATAATAATATTACATATTATATTACTGTGTGTCCACAGCCTTAAACTGTCACGTGTGAAACTACCACTTTATCAGGTGACATGATTGCGTTGTTGGACAATGTGCAAATATTGGTTATAAGTAAGAAGCTGGTGAATAAGCTTCATTCAGTAAGCTTCGTTACTTCGTTGTGGCTAGGCGTTACTCAGAGAATAACGAACGAGATAGTAACTTCGTTACTTGTAGTAGTAATTTAATGTAATATTAGACTCGTTACAGTAACAATATTACTTAGGTAACGCGTTACTTTTGTAGGTAAAGTAACTTGAGTTATATTACCCGTTTTTATAGCGTATTTCGTTATATTACTTAGTTACCACAAAAGTAATAATATTACGTAACGCGATGTAACGCGTTACTCCCAACACTGGTGTGACACTGCATGTATCACTGTTCCCTTTTCCAAATATGTAAGACCATTATTGCATTGGCAATGTGTTCCAGCCACTTCTGAGATATTATACAAAACCATGCTAAGTTTGATTTCTCTTTGTTAGTCGTTGTATCCTGATTGTCTTTTTGCACACTTTATGTAACTACCAATACTAATCAATTAATTTGAACAAATTGTGTTGTAAAAGCAAATTTGCATGCATGCCAATGTTTGGTTATGGATCCACAGTGATAAGAATGATTAATCATGTAACAGCTGTTATTCTTACAGGGTACACTGCCTACTGAGTGTACATAGCTAGCTAGATTGTAGCAAAAGTTTGGAAATCATCAAAGTTTCAGCTACAGAGCTATTACCAAACACGATATTCAAATACTCTAATAGAACATGCAGTAACACCAAACATATTAAAATATGCTGTAATTATCTCGATACTCAAACCACAAACTTCTACACCTGAACACTTAAACACTGCAGAGTCACCGCTGCCACTTTACATTTTATCTTGCCTTAACCCTTAATGTCTCAAGTATACACACACAATCATTTTACACACCACATATGTGACTAGATTTGCGAAAAGGTACCTTTTTCACACACAAATTTTGACCCATTTTTTGAACTTTGAATCTTCATCACTTTTTGATCATGGCATATAATTGCCTGAACTTTTTCATGAGTGTAGCTACAGTATCTGGCTGCAATTTCAGCAAGTTGATCAGTATGAGGAGTCAAGTATTACTTTATTTTGTTTGGTGGTATGTAAAATGTGTGGAAAAGGTACCTTTTCGCAAATCCGGTCACATATAGTAGAGTGGCATAGTGTGATAGTTGTGCAATTTTTGATACAATTAAGAAACTTTTTATATAAGTGGTACTCCTTGTGACATAATTTTTTGGATATAGAACCATCGCATATTTGACCTTTACAGCCATTTTTGTATTGAAAATTCATTGTTTTTGTCTTTATCTCCCTGAGGCATCATCTTGTACAGTTTCAAATGAAAGGTACTGCTAAAACGAACTACTTGGCTTTTATTTGAAGTCAATAGGTGATTGCATTCTAAAGTTATGATCATTTATATTAACCATGAAATTCCAGGAATTACTTGCCCATTAGTAATTTATACCCCAAGGGCAAAAAATTTCATGATTTACAAAAATGATCATAACTTTGTAGTGGAATGAGATACAAACTTCTTCAAACAAAAGTCAATATAGTTCTTAGAGATCAACACCTTTAATTTGATACTATGTTTTAACAGCGTAAAATAATGCCTCAGGAAGATAAAGATAAAAATGATTAATTTTCAATGAAAAAATGGTTCTAAAGGTCACCAAAAGTCAAATTCGAGATGGCTCTATATCAAAAAACATATGTGACGAGGAGCACAATTTGTGTGGAAAGTTTCATAATTGTATCACAAAGTGCACGAAATGTTCATTTTTTGGTCTACTAATAATAGATTGCCTTGCATACATTACGCTACATATCATCATGAAATTTTCAACACTAGTTTTTAGCTAATTGAGAGCAAAATCATGATTATCTAACAGTGATAAGCATTAGAAACATTTCCATTGATTTTGCAACGTGATCACTATAATGTCTTACTTTGATGTCTCACTTTGATGACTTACTTTGATGTCTCACTTTGATGTCTTACTTTGATGTCTTACTTTGATGTCTCACTTGAAAGTGATAACATGAAACTACAAGTAGAAAAATTTGGAAGAGAAAAGGACACACTACGTTGATTTTACAAGAATAATATTGAAAAAATAGGATAAATGGCATATTATTGGGATCCTTATATGGAAATTTATATTTCTGGCTTATGCTATATAGCTGTATAAGAGGTTACTGACCCAATAAAAATGTCAAAACACGTGCTGCACTGCTATCAATTACAAGTAAAAACATATCATGAAAATGGAACTAGGGTTAGATCTACTTCAAGAAGAAGTAGAATGGTTTTTGTCAATACTGTAGTAGCAGCAGCTAGTGGTCATGCACCTTTGTAAGTCATTGAATGAAAATTTCTGTGTGTGTTCTACGTATTAGAGTTGGACAAGTTTAATCTCTGACATTCTCTGCCACTGTGCGTCTGTGCCAGAACAAAATATGTTAGATATTAGCTAGAAAAGTTGTATGCTGATTTCTGTGAGCTACTTAGCTATCAAAAAATCCACCCCCTGGCACTGGTACTGTATGTAGTGAGTAAGAACCATTCAATGACATCAGCAACTTGTTGCAAGTGGTATTGTCATATATGTTAACATGTTAGTTCACTTGACAGCTGCTCAAGTAAAGAATGACTATTACAATTAGTTTACATACTTGACATGTTTTGTGTATTGTAGTAACCACACAATAATAACAACTATGTGATGATGATGATGATGATGATGATGATGATGATGATGATGATGATGATATCGATGATGATGATGATGATGATGATGATGTTATTAGGGGCCATGTGGGTATGGTATGTGTAGCAATTAACATTGACTATATAAGGATAATATAGCATTAGTTTATCGCAAACTGCCCATTGAGTAATTTTAGCTACTCGTCATACTTTTGAAATTGTCATCAAAATTAACTGCTGGTTTTATGCTATTCCACTACCCATCAATACTGTAGAGTGTTCTATTCAAACTAAAAATCTTCTCTTGGTCCACTAAACCAATCTAGTTATATAGTCATTTTAAATTCTTCACTTTTACAATCCGGCTACTATTTATTGTACAAATTTTCAGGCTATAGTAATACGTACTATAGCTGAACGTATATAATATTATGTAGTTCTTTTTTCATTTTGTCCACTCCAATAATTCGCCATTTCCTTAAAACTAGGTACATATGAATCTCGTCACAGCTATTTTCTAGGTGAGTATATGCCTTATTTGGTGAGAACTTTCATCATCAATTGGTACTATGCCCGGCACAACTAGATAAAGGACAAAATTTATATGCAACTTTTATTTTTCAACTATATTTTATACTCTGTTCCACTCACCCAGTCTCAGAATTTAGTCACTACAGCACACTATAATATTATGCTATCCTGCTAATATAATTGACTCAAGCCTAGTCCAGGCATGCAGTAATAGTGCTATACCACTGGCCAACCTCCAACTGTACAAGAAAATATAAACACCTCCCTCTATTTAGTAGTCTGATACTGATTATTGCACCGAAATAATTCTCTACGATTGGTCCAGGAACTATAGCTAGCTCTACAAACCATAATATATATTTATCAAGTAGAACTTATAAATTTGATTAGGGATCATAGAAATTAAAAATGAAACAAAAGGAGGTCGCCTACACCTGAAGATATACTAGTGGACATGTAATGACTGAATTAGGGGCATCTTTATATTGCTATGATCCCTAATAGAACTTAAAGTTCCTAATTTTCCTTCTACTTGTTTGTTTAATTTATTATTATTATGACTGATGAACCCGTGCATACTGCATTAGAAGTATGAATGACATCAAGCACCTTATTGTTTTCATCTCAACGTGCACCTCAACTAGGTGCCATTAGCAACACAAACAAAGAACACTAGGAAGGACCTCTGAAATCAATCCAGTCAGAACAGAAAACTCCTGTTACAAGTGCCGTATAGGAAAGTCATCAGTCATGCAAACTGGAAAGTCCATTGGACATACTGCGGTATGCCAAAAGGCGTTAGGCTGAATGACGTCGAACAGTGAAAAAATCAAGCCCGTAGCCTTAGCTGTTGTTGAGTTATGCTTGTCTGAAGGTATCAGTCAGGTGGTCATCAGTCAGTCAGTCAGTTAGTCAGTCAGTCAGTCAGTCAATAGAAAATTCCACTGAATTTTTTTCGAAATTTTTGTAGCAACCTACGTATTGAAAGTATTTCAGGTTGTACTGAAGGCACTTTTGGGCTTGGTTATACCTAACTAAGGTGTCACAAAGGTATTGTGAGACTGAGACATTTTTGGCCAGAAAAAGCCCCAAACCTTTATAATACAGTAGTTACTATCCTCACACCGTATAATTATAGTTACACTGCCATAAAGCTTGTGTGACTTAGTTATCCATTGGTCACATTGTATGAGTTCCATAATTACCTCTTGAAGTGTGACAGGAGATGTTCTAGTAGCATTCTGGACAACAGGCTAACAGATTGATGTTGTATTATGGTACAGTATGTATCTCCCATAGCTAAATCATATACAGTTCCCTCACCATTCAGGTCAAGATGTATGGTGTGTCAGGTACATAGCTACGTATGTGCATGTAGTGTTAGTCGTGTCAAGTGACGCTGTCATCTGTAAAGTAACGACAACACGTAATGCCCATTATGAAAGATGTAATACGCAAAACAAATTTTAACAAAATCAAAATTCGCGAAATCTTAAGATAATTAGGACAGGCTCTATCCTGAAAATTTACGGAATATCGGATATTAGTAGTTGGTAAATGAAAAGATCATGGCTACTACTTTAGAAGAAGAGCGCGGCCAGTTAACCGCGATTATTGAGCACTGGAATTCTGCCAGGCCTGATCTGTTCGCCATCACCCTACCGAACGAGGTAAGCCTGTAGTTACGCGAAATACAATCGTAGTGTATGACGTTGCCGGGACCACCTCCCTCCACTAGTAGACTCGCCTCATTGATATACTAGGCTACCAAGCGGTGATGGGGTATGTGTATGAGATGGGTTATGTTATACGTGTGTGTGTGTGTGTGTGTGTGTGTGTGTGTGTGTGTGTGTGTGTGTGTGTGTGTGTGCTTGTTTATTCTTAAACGATTAGTTTATGGTTTGTGGGTATAGCGAGCCGGGAATGAGTGTTGTGTGGTGTTGTACACTTGTCAGTATAATGTATTACGCTATCTTGATAAAATAAGAGGTCTCTCATCACGTGTACTATATCCAGCACAGGTGCGTACACCAGTGATGTGTTGTATTGTACACACGTGTACATCTTAGTCTTTCATACACATGTACTACATTACATGGTACATACTCGTGTACACTACGTTACACAGGTTACACAGTGCATACTCACGTACCTGTGCACACACAGGTACAAGACAAACAAGGTTACATACACACAGTCGAGATCACCCCTTAGCAGTATGACCTTTGCTACACTTACAGAATGGTACACTAGTTGTAAACAGTGTTCTATGCTAGTACCTCATTGAGGTGGTAGTTTGTCCAGCTAAAACGTTGGGAGGTTGTTTACACTATCTCACCTTACTATATCAACATCTTCTGTCATCTGATATGTTGTTGTAGGTCGGTTAGTCTACTCCTGTTATTTAGCACCGTGCTTCTATATCAGGTACTCTACTGTCTTCATTACAAGCACAGTGCTAGTTAGGCTCCCTTGTGAAGAAGATAATGTCTGATATCTGTCGAGATGACAGGCATCCTTAGTGACAGTTAACATGTTTAGCAGTGTTGGACAATTTTAAGATAACCAAATGGTTTTTCCCATGCTCATGGAACATACACAACTGGTTGGCTTATGTGACTACACCCATGTGATCCTCTCTCTGCAGGCTGTGCTCTAACCCCAGTAGCCATAATTCAAGTGTCTTAATGTGTACAGTGTAGCTGCTGCTGCTGCTGCCGCCAGATGTGACACAAACAATCTTTGTGTATGAGGTGAACATTTGAGAGTTTTCAACATTGTTGTCAAGTATCAGAGTGTAGGATAGGAGTGTGTTGTTTAGTTTCTTGCAGAGCGTTGAAGAGTCCCTAGACATCTATGTATTAATTCTTTGAGTACCATTTTGTGGTAACCTGTTTAACAAATATCTTGTTATAACCTACCGTGGTTGCTACAAACAAGCTATCCTTTGTATGTGAGGCTGAGTGAAATCTGTTGTTTTGTAAAATTATAAACATATTGAAATAAACTGGGTAAAAACTATGCGTGCCTCATAAAAAACTTTACACACGTTTTAAGTATTTTGGTACTATATATATCCTGCCAGCGAGTCTACTACATAAACAATAAATAGTCATAATAAATATATTGGAGCGGAAGGAAGTGCAAAGATGATGGAAGTATAGTTGCTTCATCACATGATCCCACATGTTGTTTAGTGGGTAGAGATAGTAAAGCTCTGAGCTATGTTGGAGGAAGATCTGTGATGGAGTATTAGAACTATAACATACTCAGTGAT